>NW_017306798.1:1043862-1079700 GCF_000935625.1 Nanorana parkeri | reverse complement strand
CACCTACAACTTCAGCAGTATCAACTACAACTACTTCACCTACAATCACAGCAGAAACAACTACAACTGCTTCACCTACAACTACAGCAGAAACAACTACAGCTGTTCCACCTACAACTACAGCAGAATCATCTACAACTGTTCCACCTACAACTACAGCAGAATCATCTACAACAGCTTCACCAACAACTACAGCAGTATCATCTACAACTGCTTCACCAACAAATACAGCAGAATCAACTCTAACTCCTCCAACTACAACTAGAGCAGAAACAACTACAACTGCTTCACCTACAACTACAGCAGAATTAACTCCAACTCCTCCAACTACAGCAGAAACAACTACAACTGTTCCACCTACAACTACAGCAGAATCATCTACAACTCCTACACCTACAACTACAGCAGAATCATCTACAACTCCTACACCTACAACTATAGCAGAAACAACTACAACTGTGCTACCTACAACTACAACTGTTCCACCTACAACTACAGCAGAATCATCTACAACTGCTTCACCTACAACTACAGCAGAATCATCTACAACTGCTTCACCTACAACTACAGCAGTATCATCTACAACTACTTCACCTACAACTACAGCAGAATCAACTACAACTGATTCACCTACATCTACGGCAGAAACAACTACAACTGCTTCACCTACATCTACAGCAGAATTAACTCCAACTCCTACAACAACAGCAGAAACAACTACAACTGTTCCACCTACAACTACAGCAGAAGCATCTACAACCGCTTCACCTACAACTACCTCACCGACAACTACAGCAGAATCAAGTACAACTGCTTCACCTACATCTACAGAAGAAACAACTTCAACTGCTTCACCTACAACTACAGCAGCATCAAGCCCAACTCCTACACCTACAGCAGAAACAGCTACAAGTGTTCCGCCTACAACTACAGCAGAATCATCTACAACTGCTTCACCTACAAATACAGCAGTATCATCTACATCTTCTTCACCTACAACTACAGCAGAAACAACTACAACTCCTACAACTACAGCAGAAACAACTACAACTGCATCACCTACAACTACAGCAGAAACAACTACAACTGCTTCACCTACAACTACAGCAGAATCAACTCCAACTCCTACACCTACAACTACAGCAGAAACAACTACAACTGTTCCACCTACAACTACAGCAGAATCATCTATACCAACTACTTCACCTACAACTACAGCAGTATCATCTACAACTTCTTCACCTACAACTGCAGCAGAAACAACTACAACTCCTACACCTACAACTACAGCAGAATCAACTCCAACTCCTACACCTACAACTACAGCAGAAACAACTACAACTGTTGCACCTACAACTACAGCAGATCTAACTACAACTACTACACCTACAACTACAGCAGAACTAACTACAACTACTACACCTACAGTTACAGCAGAGACAAAGTCAACTGCTTCACCTACAACTACAGCAGAAACAACTACAACTGTTCCACCTACAACTACAGCAGAATCATCTACAACAGCTTCACCAACAACTACAGCAGCATCATCTACAACTACTTCACCTACAACTACAGCACAAACAACTACAACTGCTTCACCTACAACTACAGCAGAAGCAACTACAACTGTGCCACCTACAACTACAGCAGAATCATCTACAACTGCTTCACCTACAACTACAGCAGTATCATCTACAACTACTTCACCTACAACTACAGCAGAATCAACTACAACTGCTTCACCTACAACTACAGCAGAAACAACTACAACTGCTTTACCTACAACTACTGCAGAATCCACTCCAACTCCTACACCTACAACTACAGCAGAAATAACTACAACTGTTCCACCTACAACTACAGCAGAATCATCTACAACTCCTACACCTACAACTACAGCAGAAAAAACTACAACTGTTCAACCTACAACTACCGCAGATCTAACTACAACTACTGCAGAATCAACTACAACTGCTTCACCTACATCTGCAGCAGAAACAACTACAACTGCTTCACCTACATCTGCAGCAGAAACAACTACAACTGCTTCACCTACAACTACAGCAGCATTAACTCCAACTCCTACATCTACAGCAGAAACAACTACAACTGCTTCACCTACAACTACAGCAGAATTATCTACAACTTCTTCACCTACAACTACAGTAGAAACTACTACAACTGTTCCACCTACATCTACAGCAGAACTAACTACAACTACTACACCTACAACTACTGCAGAACCAACTACAACTCCTACACCTTCAACTACAGCAGAATCATCTACAACTGCTTCACCTACAACTACAGCAGAAACAACTACAACTCCTACACCTACAACTACAGCAGAAACAACTACAACTGTTCCACCTACAACTACAGTAGTATCAACTACAACTACTTCACCTACAACTACAGCAGAAACAACTACAACTGCTTCACTTACAACTATACCAGAAACGACAACAACTGTTCCACCTACAACTACAGCAGAATCATCTACAACTGCTTCACCTACAACTACAGCAGAATCAACTACAACTCCTACACCTACAACTACAGCAGAAACAACTACAACTCCTTCAACTACAGCAGAAACAACTACAACTGCTTCACCTACAACTACAGCAGAAACAACTACAATGGCTTTACCTACAACTACAGCAGTATCATCTACAACTACTTTATCTACAACTACAGCAGAATCAACTACAACTGCTTCACCTACATCTACAGCAGAACCAACTACAACTGCTTCACCTACAACTACAGCAGCATCAACTCCAACTCCTACAACTACAGCAGAAACAACTACAACTGTTCCACGTACAAGTACAGCAGAATCATCTACAACTGCTTCACCTACAACTACAGCAGCATCAACTACAACGTCTTCACCTACAACTACAGCAGAAACAACTACTACTCCTACAACTACAGCAGAAACAACTACAACTGCATCACCTACAACTACAGCAGAAACAACTACAACTGCTTCACCTACAACTACAGCAGAATCAACTCCAACTCCTACACCTACAACTACAGCAGAAACAACTACAACTGTTCCACCTACAACTACAGCAGAATCATCTACAACTGCTTCACCTACAACTACAGCAGTACAATCTACAACTTCTTTACCTACTACTACAGCAGAAACAACTACAACTCCTACAACTACAGCAGAAACAACTACAACTGCATCACCTACAACTACAGCAGAAACAACTACAACTGCTTCACCTACAACTTCAACAGAAACAACTACAACTGTTCCACCTACAACTACCGCAGAACTAACTACAACTACTACACCTACAAATACTGCAGAACCAACTACAACTCCCACACCTACAACTACAGCAGAATCATCTACAACTGCTACACCTGCAACTACAGTAGAAACAACTACAACTGTTCCACTTACAACTACAGCAGAACTATCTACAACTAATACACTTACAACTACAGCAGAACTAACTGCAACTTCTACACCTACAACTTCTGCAGAACCAGCTACAACTGCTTCACCTACAAATACCGCAGTATCAACTACAACTACTTCACCTACAACTACTTCACCTACAACTACAGCAGAAACAACTACAACTGCTTCACCTACAACTACAGCAGAAACAACTACAACTGTGCCACCTACAACTACAGCAGAATCATCTACAACTGCTTCACCTACAGCAGAAACAACTACAACTGTTCCACCTACAACTATAGCAGAATCATCTACAACTACTTCACCTACAACTACAGCAGAATCAACTACAACTGCTTCACCTACATCTACAGCAGAAACAACTACAACTGCTTCACCTACAAGTACAGCAGAATCATCTACAACTGTTCCACCTACAACTACAGCAGAATCATCTACAACTGCTTCACCAACAACTACAGCAGTATCATTTACAACTACTTCACCTGCAACTACAGCAGAAACAACTACAACTGCTTCACCTATAACTACAGCAGAATCAACTACAGCAGAAACAACTACAACTGCTTCGCCTACAACTACAGCAGAAACAACTACAACTGCTTCACCTACAACTACAGCAGAATCAACTCCAACTCCTACACCTACAACTACAGCAGAAACAACTACAACTGTCTACAACTACTACACCTACAACTACTGCAGAACCAACTACAACTCCTACACCTTCAACTACAGCAGAATCAACTCCAACTCCTACACCTACAACTACAGCGGAAACAACTACAACTCCTACACCTACAACTACAGCAGAAACAACTACAACTGTTCCACCTACAACTACAGTAGTATCAACTACAACTACTTCACCTACAACTACAGCAGAAACAACTACAACTGCTTCACTTACAACTATACCAGAAACGACAACAACTGTTCCACCTACAACTACAGCAGAATCATCTACAACTGCTTCACCTACAACTACAGCAGAATCAACTACAACTCCTACACCTACAACTACAGCAGAAACAACTACAACTCCTTCAACTACAGCAGAAACAACTACAACTGCTTCACCTACAACTACAGCAGAAACAACTACAATGGCTTTACCTACAACTACAGCAGTATCATCTACAACTACTTTATCTACAACTACAGCAGAATCAACTACAACTGCTTCACCTACATCTACAGCAGAAACAACTACAACTGCTTCACCTACAACTACAGCAGCATCAACTCCAACTCCTACAACTACAGCAGAAACAACTACAACTGTTCCACGTACAAGTACAGCAGAATCATCTACAACTGCTTCACCTACAACTACAGCAGCATCAACTACAACGTCTTCACCTACAACTACAGCAGAAACAACTACTACTCCTACAACTACAGCAGAAACAACTACAACTGCATCACCTACAACTACAGCAGAAACAACTACAACTGCTTCACCTACAACTACAGCAGAATCAACTCCAACTCCTACACCTACAACTACAGCAGAAACAACTACAACTGTTCCACCTACAACTACAGCAGAATCATCTACAACTGCTTCACCTACAACTACAGCAGTACAATCTACAACTTCTTTACCTACTACTACAGCAGAAACAACTACAACTCCTACAACTACAGCAGAAACAACTACAACTGCATCACCTACAACTACAGCAGAAACAACTACAACTGCTTCACCTACAACTTCAACAGAAACAACTACAACTGTTCCACCTACAACTACCGCAGAACTAACTACAACTACTACACCTACAAATACTGCAGAACCAACTACAACTCCCACACCTACAACTACAGCAGAATCATCTACAACTGCTACACCTGCAACTACAGTAGAAACAACTACAACTGTTCCACTTACAACTACAGCAGAACTATCTACAACTAATACACTTACAACTACAGCAGAACTAACTGCAACTTCTACACCTACAACTTCTGCAGAACCAGCTACAACTGCTTCACCTACAAATACCGCAGTATCAACTACAACTACTTCACCTACAACTACTTCACCTACAACTACAGCAGAAACAACTACAACTGCTTCACCTACAACTACAGCAGAAACAACTACAACTGTGCCACCTACAACTACAGCAGAATCATCTACAACTACTTCACCTACAACTACAGCAGAATCAACTACAACTGCTTCACCTACATCTACAGCAGAAACAACTACAACTGCTTCACCTACAAGTACAGCAGAATCATCTACAACTGTTCCACCTACAACTACAGCAGAATCATCTACAACTGCTTCACCAACAACTACAGCAGTATCATTTACAACTACTTCACCTGCAACTACAGCAGAAACAACTACAACTGCTTCACCTATAACTACAGCAGAATCAACTACAGCAGAAACAACTACAACTGCTTCGCCTACAACTACAGCAGAAACAACTACAACTGCTTCACCTACAACTACAGCAGCATTAACTCCAACTCCTACAACTACAGCAGAAACAACTACAACTGCTTCTCCTACAACTACAGAAGAATCATCTACAACTGCTTCACCTACAACTACAGTAGAAACAACTACAACTGTTCCACCTACATCTACAGCAGAACTAACTACAACTACTACAACTACAACTACTGCAGAACCAACTACAACTCCTACACCTACAACTACAGCGGAAACAACTACAACTCCTACACCTACATCTACAGCAGAAACAACTACAACTGTTCCACCTACAACTACAGAAGAATCATCTACAACTGCTTCACCTACAACTACAGCAGAATCATCTACAACTGCGTCACCTACAACTACAGCAGTACCATCTACAACTACTTCACCTACAACTACAGCAGAATCATCTACAACTGCGTCACCTACAACTACAGCAGTACCATCTACAACTACTTCACCTACAACTACAGCAGAATCATCTACAACTGCGTCACCTACAACTACAGCAGTACCATCTACAACTACTTCACCTACAACTACAGCAGAATCATCTACAACTGCGTCACCTACAACTACAGCAGTACCATCTACAACTACTTCACCTACAACTACAGCAGAATCATCTACAACTGCGTCACCTACAACTACAGCAGTACCATCTACAACTACTTCACCTACAACTACAGCAGAATCATCTACAACTGCGTCACCTACAACTACAGCAGTACCATCTACAACTACTTCACCTACAACTACAGCAGAATCATCTACAACTGCGTCACCTACAACTACAGCAGTACCATCTACAACTACTTCACCTACAACTACAGCAGAATCATCTACAACTGCGTCACCTACAACTACAGCAGTACCATCTACAACTACTTCACCTACAACTACAGCAGAAACAACTACAACTCCTTCAACTACAGCAGAAACAACTACAACTCCTTCAACTACAGCAGAAACAACTACAACTGTTCCACCTACAACTACAGCAGAACTAACTACAACTACTACACCTACAACTACTGCAGAACCAACTCCAACACCTATAACTAAAGCAGAAACAACTACAACTGCTTCACCTACAACTACAGCAGAATCATATACAACTGCTTCACCTACAACTACAGCAGAAACAACTACAACTGTTCCACCTACAACTACAGCAGAACTAACTACAGCTACTATACCTACAACTACTGCAGAACCAACTAAAACTCCTACACCTTCAACTACAGCAGAATCAACTCCAACTCCTACACCTACAACTACAGCGGAATTAACTACAACTGCTTCACCTACAACTACAGCAGAATCATCTACAACTGCTTCACCTACAACTACAGCAGAATCAACTACAACTACTTCACCTACAACTACAGCAGAATCAACTACAACTGCTTCTCCTACATCTACAGCAGAAACAACTACAACTGTTCCACCTACAACTACAGCAGAATCCACTACAACAGTTCCACCTACAACTACAGCAGAATCATCTACAACTGCTTCATCTACAACCACAGCAGTATCATCTACAACTACTTCACCTACACCTGCAGCAGTATCAACTACAACTACTTCACCTACAACTACAGCAGAAACAACTACAACTGATTCACCTACATCTGCAGCAGAAACAACTACAACTGCTCCACCTACAACTGCAGCCGAAACAACTACAACTGTTCCACCTACAACTACAGCAGCAACATCTACAACTCCTACATCTACAACTACAACTACAGCAGAATCATCTACAACTGCTACACCTACAACTACAGCAGAAACAACTACAACTGTTCCACCTACAACTACAGCAGAATCATCTACACCTCCTACACCTACAACTACAGCAGAATCATCTACAACTCCTACACCTACAATTACAGCAGAAACAACTACATCTGTTCCACCTACAACAACTGCAGAACTAACTACAACTACTACAACTACTGCAGAACCAACTACAACTCCTACACCTATAACTACAGCAGAATCAACTACAACTACTTCACCTACAACTACAGCAGAATCATCTACACCTCCTACACCTACAACTACAGCAGAAACAACTACAACTGCATCACCTACAACTACAGCAGCATCAACTCCAACTCCTTCAACTACAGCAGAAACAACTACAACTGCATCACCTACAACTACAGCAGCATCAACTCCAACTCCTTCAACTACAGCAGAAACAACTACAACTGCATCACCTACAACTACAGCAGCATCAACTCCAACTCCTTCAACTACAGCAGAAACAACTACAACTGCATCACCTACAACTACAGCAGCATCAACTCCAACTCCTTCAACTACAGCAGAAACAACTACAACTGCATCACCTACAACTACAGCAGCATCAACTCCAACTCCTTCAACTACAGCAGAAACAACTACAACTGCATCACCTACAACTACAGCAGCATCAACTCCAACTCCTTCAACTACAGCAGAAACAACTACAACTGCATCACCTACAACTACAGCAGCATCAACTCCAACTCCTTCAACTACAGCAGAAACAACTACAACTGCATCACCTACAACTACAGCAGCATCAACTCCAACTCCTTCAACTACAGCAGAAACAACTACAACTGCATCACCTACAACTACAGCAGCATCAACTCCAACTCCTTCAACTACAGCAGAAACAACTACAACTGCATCACCTACAACTACAGCAGCATCAACTCCAACTCCTTCAACTACAGCAGAAACAACTACAACTGCATCACCTACAACTACAGCAGCATCAACTCCAACTCCTTCAACTACAGCAGAAACAACTACAACTGCATCACCTACAACTACAGCAGCATCAACTCCAACTCCTTCAACTACAGCAGAAACAACTACAACTGCATCACCTACAACTACAGCAGCATCAACTCCAACTCCTTCAACTACAGCAGAAACAACTACAACTGCATCACCTACAACTACAGCAGCATCAACTCCAACTCCTTCAACTACAGCAGAAACAACTACAACTGCATCACCTACAACTACAGCAGCATCAACTCCAACTCCTTCAACTACAGCAGAAACAACTACAACTGCATCACCTACAACTACAGCAGCATCAACTCCAACTCCTTCAACTACAGCAGAAACAACTACAACTGCATCACCTACAACTACAGCAGCATCAACTCCAACTCCTTCAACTACAGCAGAAACAACTACAACTGCATCACCTACAACTACAGCAGCATCAACTCCAACTCCTTCAACTACAGCAGAAACAACTACAACTGCATCACCTACAACTACAGCAGCATCAACTCCAACTCCTTCAACTACAGCAGAAACAACTACAACTGTTCCCCCTACAACTACAGCAGAATCATCTACACCTCCTACACCTACAACTACAGCAGAAACAACTACAACTCCTTCAACTACATCTACAGTAGAAATAGCTACAACTGCTTCACCCACATCTACAGCAGAAACAACTACAACTGCATCACCTACAACTACAGCAGCATCAACTCCAACTCCTTCAACTACAGCAGAAACAACTACAACTGCTTCACCTACAACTACAGCAGAAACAACTACAACAGTTCCACCTACAACTACAGCAGAATCATCTACAACTGCTTCACCTACAACTACAACAGTATCATCTACAACTACTTCACCTACAACTACAGCAGAATCAACAACAACTACTTCACCTACAACTACAGCAGAAACAACTACAACTGCTTCACCTACAACTACAGCAGCATCAACTCCAACTCCTTCAACTACAGCAGAAACAACTACAACTGCTTCACCTACAACTACAGCAGAAACAACTACAACAGTTCCACCTACAACTACAGCAGAATCATCTACAACTGCTTCACCTACAACTACAACAGTATCATCTACAACTACTTCACCTACAACTACAGCAGAATCAACAACAACTACTTCACCTACAACTACAGCAGAAACAACTACAACTCCTTCAACTACAGCAGAAACAACTACAACTGTTCCACCTACAACTACAGCAGAACTAACTACAACTACTACACCTACAACTACTGCAGAACCAACTCCAACACTTATAACTAAAGCAGAAACAACTACAACTGCTTCACCTACAACTACAGCAGAATCATATACAACTGCTTTACCTACAACTACAGCAGAATCAACTCCAACTCGTACACCTACAACTACAGCGGAAACAACTACAACTGCTTCACCTACAACTACAGCAGAATCATCTACAACTGCTTCACCTACAACTACAGCAGAATCAACTACAACTACTTCACCTACAACTACAGCAGAATCAACTACAACTGCTTCTCCTACATCTACAGCAGAATCAACTACAACAGTTCCACCTACAACTACAGCAGAATCATCTACAACTGCTTCATCTACAACCACAGCAGTATCATCTACAACTACTTCACCTACACCTGCAGCAGTATCAACTACAACTACTTCACCTACAACTACAGCAGAAACAACTACAACTGTTCCACCTACAACTACAGCAGCATCATCTACAACTCCTACACCTACAACTACAACTACAGCAGAATCATCTACAACTCCTATTGTTCCACCTACAACTATAGCAGAAACAACTACAACGGCTTTACCTACAACTACAGCAGATTCAACTACAACTCCTACACCTACAACTACAGCAGAAACAACTACAACTCCTTCAACTACATCTACAGTAGAAATAGCTACAACTGCTTCACCCACATCTACAGCAGAAACAACTACAACTGCATCACCTACAACTACAGCAGCATCAACTCCAACTCCTTCAACTACAGCAGAAACAACTACAACTGCTTCACCTACAACTACAGCAGAAACAACTACAACAGTTCCACCTACAACTACAGCAGAATCATCTACAACTGCTTCACCTACAACTACAACAGTATCATCTACAACTACTTCACCTACAACTACAGCAGAATCAACAACAACTACTTCACCTACAACTACAGCAGAAACAACTACAACTCCTTCAACTACAGCAGAAACAACTACAACTGTTCCACCTACAACTACAGCAGAACTAACTACAACTACTACACCTACAACTACTGCAGAACCAACTCCAACACTTATAACTAAAGCAGAAACAACTACAACTGCTTCACCTACAACTACAGCAGAATCATATACAACTGCTTTACCTACAACTACAGCAGAATCAACTCCAACTCGTACACCTACAACTACAGCGGAAACAACTACAACTGCTTCACCTACAACTACAGCAGAATCATCTACAACTGCTTCACCTACAACTACAGCAGAATCAACTACAACTACTTCACCTACAACTACAGCAGAATCAACTACAACTGCTTCTCCTACATCTACAGCAGAATCAACTACAACAGTTCCACCTACAACTACAGCAGAATCATCTACAACTGCTTCACCTACAACTACAGCAGTATCATCTACAACTACTTCACCTACACCTGCAGCAGTATCAACTACAACTACTTCACCTACAACTACAGCAGAAACAACTACAACTGTTCCACCTACAACTACAGCAGCATCATCTACAACTCCTACACCTACAACTACAACTACAGCAGAATCATCTACAACTCCTACACCTACAACTACAGCAGAAACAACTACAACTGTTCCACCTGCAACTACCGCAGAACTAACTACAACTACTACACCTACAACTACAGTAGGTGCAACTACAACTGTCTCACCTCCAACCACAGCTGAACCAACTACAACTACTGCACCTACAACTACAGTAGTTCCAACTACAACTAATACACTTAAAACTTCAGCCGGACCAACTATAATTGTTCCATCTTCAACTACAGAAGAACTAACTACAACTTCTTCAAATACAACTACAGCAGAATCAACTACAACTGCTACACCTACATCTACAGCAGTGCCAGCTACATCTGCTACACCTACAGCTACAACAGTACCATCTAAAACAGCTCCACTTACAAGTACAACAGTATCAACTACAACAGCTTCTCTTAAAACTACAGCAGAATTTGTGACAAATGCCCCACCTACAACTACGGCAGCACCAACTATAACTGCTCCACCAACAACTACAAAACTGACAACTAAAACTGCAATTAAGTCCACAAAAAGTAATCAAAATACCCATATTTACTCATTTGTTATAATAATGGATCTGCCATTCATTCCAGAATATAGGAATCCCAAATCCCAAGTATACACAGATCTTGTTATAAGGATTCAGATATACGTGAGTATAAGAACTATTGTTGTTTGTCTAGGTTTCATGAAGAGATTCTTGAGATTCCTTAATGTTTATTTTGTAGATATTTGAAGACTTATCTAGTGTGCAGAGAGTAAATAACTGTGTTGTGAGAAGTCTTCAACAGCAGCACATCAGATTACACACACACGTAACTTAAATGAGAACTATGAGGTGAGTGCTTTTCACTCACCTCATAGTTCTAGCCGACAGGGACAATGAGACTGTCACAGGTCGGCTCAGTAGATCGGGAAGTGAGCAAACACATACCGGCGTTCGCTCACCTCTCGATCCTGTCACAGCTCTCTGCCGTGACAGGGGAGGGGCTGGATTCCCCCCTCCCCACTCCTATCCTCCAGCGCTGACTGGCGGAACGGACGGGGGAGGGTACAGCTGGCTCTGCCTGTAGATAGGCAGAGCCAGCTGTCAGTCACGCAGCTGGGCGGATCCAGGCATAATTGTCGGGATCCGTTTCAGCTGCGGCATCTCAGTATACCGCGAGCTGTAGCGCCCTATATACTGAGCTTAGGGTGATGGGAGGACACTAGTTTGTGTCCTCCCGTTACCCTAAGGAGAACTATGGGGAAAAGCCTTAACCCCATAGTTCTCCTGTAAAGGAGAACTATGAGGTGAGTGTAAATCACTCATCCTCATAGTTCGAGCTGACGTGTGACAATGAAACTGTCACACGTCGCCTCTATAGATCGGGAAGTGAGCAAACACATACCGTCGCTCGCTCACTTCTCGGTCATCTCTCTGCAGAGATCCGTGACTGTCAAACACCACTCCCCGCAGGGATTCCTCCCCTCTCTGATCTTCCAGCGCTGCCAGGTGTTACGAACGGGGAGGGGGCGGGCACAGCTGGCTCTGCCTCTAGATAGGCAGAGCCAGCTGTCACTCTGGGTGGATCTCGACAGTAATGTCGGGATCTGTCCCGGCTGCGGCAGTCTCAGTATACCAGGAGCTGTAGCTTTCGATACACTGAGCTTTGTGTCACGGGAGGACGCTAGTATATGTCCCCTTGGGGCCCCTTAAGAGAACTATGGGGAAAACACTTACCCCATTAGTTCTCTTTTAATGACTCAGAGGATGTAGACACCACTCCCTCTCTCCTAGCAGAAATAGTACCCATCTGGATTTTCAGTTAGACATAGGCAGTCATCAAGCATGCAGGTCCTGCTGACCATGTGCTGCATCCATTGTAAGCGTGCTTAAAACTGATGTATAAAGATATCTTGTAATAAAGGCGTATTTGTAAAATAATGCTTGTATACAAATAATGATAAAACCGTATTTTATAAATGTGTAAACAGTTAAGAAAAAACAACCTAAATGATTTATAGGTGACAAAGAAACCTTATATTTCCTCTTTCATGGAAATCTGCCATGGGGAGAGGTGTGAGCTGTCATTGCTGACTTCTGAACATGCTGGTTCTTTAGCTGTCATGTTATTGCATTTACTTTACTACTTTAAATCAATGTCAGGAATAAAAATGCAGATAAGATGTTCTGACTTCGCTAGGCTGTTTTGGGTCACTCGAAATATTGAAGTCAGACACAACCAGGCACCTAGCATTTTCAGGAAGTTGGCAATGGGAGACATATTTCTCATAATACTGTACAGCGCTGCATGACGGAATAAATGTCAGTTAAAGTACCGCAGCGCTGAATACTGAAAAATGGCCTGGATGGGAAGGGGGTTTAACACCGCGGATGTCAACTGGTTAAACTGCATGTGCAGCCAAACCTTTTCTTGTATTGGACTGAGTAGAGACGAATTGGCGCCTCTGTCAGATTTCTCTCCTATCCACGTCTTCAGTGGATTTCCTCTCACTTCCTGTCCAGGTTCTGACAGATGGGAAGGGAAGGAGAATTTACAAAAGGGACACAAACAAAAAAAAATTACACTGGACTTGCACATTAATCAAATTACAAATGATCTAACTTAACATTTGGACATGACAAATCTGTCTCATAATTCCATATATTCTCCTTGCAGGCGTTACTTATCATTCGTATGACGGATCCTGACTGTATTGGTGTCACTGTGCACGGCTTCAGGTAAGATATCTGAATATTATGATATGGGAGAGGGGATAGTGTACGGGGTTCTTGGGGAGGCCTCTCAAACTTCCAGCATTTGGCTTTTACTTCCAGTGGCGTAACAATCGCCATATCGACCCAGGCGGCCGCTATGGGGCCCGGGCACAGGGGGGCCCGGCCAGGGCATCCCTCTGTGTCACGCCTGGCAGTGATATGGGGTTTGTGGATCGCAACTGCGGAGGCTTCTCAGGCTCAACCCTGGTTTCACTCTCAGTATCTGGCTGCCGGCCACAAAGTACCGGCTCGCGGGCCACGGGCCGGTACATCTGCCGCCCTGCCGGAATCTGCCGCTCGAGGCAAACGCCTTGTTTGCCTCGCGGCAGATACGCCCCTGGTCAGGTCAGTAGGAGCGTGGCTAAGAGGCACAGGCAGATGGTTGTGGAGGGTCCCAGGAGACAGCAGGCGTTCTGGCTCAATAGTGGAACGCCATGCTGTCTCGTCTGGGCGTTTATATATGCTATGGAGAGGGGGAGGAGCCGCGGCACACAACGGCGCACTTCCGCGTTCCACGGTGGAACGCACCCGGCCCGCGACCCGGAAGTGACGGCCGTGCACTCCACCATGGAACGCAAACGGCCGAGGAAGAGTGGCTGACTGCGGCGAGAGTAGGTGGGGCCAGTGATGTAAGAGAAGGCGTGGCCCATCGATAGAAGGAGGCGGAGCTCGGGTATGGAAGGGGAGGCGGGGGCCCGGTGACCACGGAGGTGGACAACGCTGACAGGTAAGAGGCGTGCAGCCCAACTGAGACCTTGCAGAGCCCACCATAGACAGTCTATGGTGGGCTCTGGAAGTGGCATAACTAGCAATCACGGGGCCCCATACAAAATTTTGCTACGGGGCCCTGTGATTTCTAGTTACGCCCCTGTTTGCTTCCACAATTTTATTTCAGGGAATATTCATAAAACCTTTCTGTTTTCAAAGCATACACTACACTTTTAGACCCAGTGTTGTCATCACTAGATCTCTATGTTTCTCTATGCAATGCAGGCAGATCATGGCTGGTGGGAGGGGCTAGCAGGGTGCTGTACGTAGCTTACTGAATACATCACAGCACCTCGCCTCAGTACTCCTTTTAAGAGCATGAAAAGAGTAAATACCACAGGCGCCAGCACCAATACCTGTGTGGAAAAGGTGGAATGATGCACTCTGGAGGCTGCTCACGCTGGTCTGGGGTAACCCAGACTGAGCTGAGCATTGGTTCTGAGGAAGGAGGCGTGTCCCCTGAAACGCGTCAACCAAGAGGGCTATGCAGTTTGTCGGCTGTGTTGGAGCCTCACGATCTCGGTGTCTGTGTTTACCGATACACATTATATGCATGTTTACTCAAGTTCCTTTGTGAGTATGTTTTTTACTCCTTTTATATCGTCATAATAAAACGGTTTTACACGATGGAGGCGCTCTCTTTTCCTTTTTATTCCTCTCAAGAGCTCTCAGACCTGATGCCCAGTTGTTATTGTTTCATGGCAGATCAGCGTCCCCAGGTCATTTGGGAATGCTGATCTGTCATTACAACTGGGCGGAGCGAGACGTGAGATCACAGCTGGCTCCGCCCACCTGTAATTAGCGTGGAGATCGGCTGGCTTCGACGACCCTTTCTCCACGCTTCGGCTGTCACTTCAGCTTCAGCCTCAGTCAATCTGAAGCATATGCCTTCGGCTCGGCAGCATTTCGGCTGCTGTACGGGCTATTGTGAATAGACCGTACAGCAGACCTTCGGTACGAGTAAACCGAAGAGCAGAGGTGGCCGGAGCGAGCCGAAGGATCAGCGCAGAAGCTACGGCCGGATCCTTCGGCTCTTCAGTGAATAACCCCCATAGTGTTAACTGTTATGACTAAGGCTGTGTAGGCCGAAACACGTCAACAATTGTTTCTTTGTATACAAGATGAATGACTAATAATAGAATTTCGGGGAAGTTCTGTGTGCCGTCTTTTATATTCCTGGCTGCTTTGGTCCCAGGAGGAGGAATTTTGTCTGGTCGCCTCTGTGGTTGGTGCGGGGTGATTGGTGAGGTGGAGCGGTGTATTTCCTTTCGTGGATAGTTTTGACTTTGCATACACCTTAAAGGGGATCAGTGTATGCGGTCTGTATGTCTGTTCTCACATTATACGTCCCTAGTTGTTACAAGGAGTCATATGTCTGTGTGATGGCAGATCTGACCGGCAAAGCTGAGATATTTCTGTGTTTCCCCTACAGTCCAGGTTCCACCATCGCCAACACTTCAGCAGAATTTCCAAAAGCCAATCATACTGACATGGGAGTCCAGGAAGTTTTTGATGCGAATGCTCAAAATAATACTAACAGCACCTTGGACGGCATTCATCTTTATTTTGAAAACACAACAACTCCAGGTAGGTGAAACCCAGTGGCGTAACAATCGCCATAGCGACCCAGGCGGCCGCTATGGGGCACATGCACAGGGGGGCCCGGCCAGGACATACCCCTGATGCCGTGCAGGCCGCCTAAGTCGCTATGGCTTAGAACGTGCCTCTGTTAAGATCACTGTCAGTGATCTGTGCAGCGCTGCGTTCTTCTCCACAGCCGCTGCTGAGTCAACGTGAGCCAGCAGCGGCGCTGGAGGAGGCTGGACCCGGCAGGGGAGGAGGAGGCGGGGCCCAGGGGCAGCAAAAGAGAAGGAGGCGGGGCCGGTGACGAGCAGGAGGCGGGGCCGGCAACGGAGGAGGGAAGACGGAGGAAGAAGAGGTGGACAGGTAAGGAGTGTGACCAGCCCACCTGAGGGGTGACCCTGCAGAGCCCACCATACAGAGTCTATGGTGGGCTCTGCAGGGTCACCCTCAGGTGGGCTGTGTGGGATCTCAAGTGGGCTCTTCAAGGGGTGTAACTAGAAATCACAGGGCCCCATGCAAAATTTTGCTATGGGGCCCTGTGATGTCTAGTTACGCCCCTGGTGAAACCCTAAAAAAATATTCAATACATAAAGTTTATGAGAAGCAGGAAATAGAAACCATTCCCGTACATAATACTGGGGCATCACCAGAAATCTACATGTATTAAACACCAACTACCCCCTAAGGCCAGTGTCACCGCCATGTGTAACAGTGATGGGCAGTAAAAGGCATTATATACACATCACCACAATACACAGCAACACACAACTAGTGGTACAGAGCATGTGAGGTCAGATCACATAAAGAAATCATCTATGGATAGACTTACTCCAAGTTTATGGTTAAGATTAATCCGCTTATGTTTTTCCTTTCCTGCTTCCTCCAGCACCCACAACTACAGCAGTGCCGACTACAACAACAGCACCAACTACAACCGCAGCATCCAAAACCACAGCAACAACAACACCAAGTACAACTACAGCAGCGCTATCAACAACTGCAACATCCACACTATCAGCAGCACCAAGTTCAAATGTGCCAGATACAACAACACCAAGTGAAGCAGCTGTAAGTACACCGAGTATTACTACAGCACCGCTGTCGACAACTGCAGGACACACAACTTCAGCACCAAGTACAACTGTACCAGCTACAACTACATCAGCACCAAATACAACTGCACCAGCTACAACAACAAGTACAACTCAAGAACCACTATCTACAACTGCAGCGGCACCAACTACAACTGAAGCAGTTGCAACTACACAAAGTACAACTACAACAGTACTGTCAACAACTGCAGCACCCTCAACAACTGCACCAGCTACAACTGCACCAGATACAACTACATCAGCACCAAATACAACTGCACCAGCTACAATGGCACCAGATACAACTACATCAGCACCAAATACAACTACATCAGCACCAAATACAACTGCACTCACTACAACAACACCAAGTATAACTCAAGAACCACTGTCAACAACTCCAGCAACCACATCATCAGCAGCACCAAATACAACTACACTATCTACAACTGCAGCAGCACCAACTACAAGTGAAGCAGCTGCAAGTACACCGAGTATTACTACAGCACCGCTGCCGACAACTGAAGCAGCTGCAACTACACAAAGTACAACTACAACAGTTCTGTTGACAACTGCAGCGCCCTCAAATTCAGCACCAAGTACAACTGCACCAGCTACAACAACACAAAGTACAACTCAAGAACCACTATCTACAACTGCAGCAGCACCAACTACAACTGAAGCAGTTGAAACTACACAAAGTACAACTACAACAGTACTGTCAACAACTGCAGCACCCTCAACAACTGCACCAGCTACAACTGCACCAGATACAACTACATCAGCACAAAATACAACTGCACCAGCTATAACAACACCAAGTATAACTCAAGAACCACTGTCAACAACTCCAGCAGCGAC
Source organism: Nanorana parkeri (assembly GCF_000935625.1). NCBI lineage: Eukaryota > Metazoa > Chordata > Amphibia > Anura > Dicroglossidae > Nanorana > Nanorana parkeri. Next base: position 1,061,101 of record NW_017306798.1, on the reverse strand, counting down.
AACTTTGGCAGCACCAAATGCAACTACACTATCTACAACTGCAGCAGCACCAACTACAAGTGAAGCAGCTGCAAGTACACCGAGTATTACTACAGCACCGCTGTCGACAACTGCAGGACACACAACTTCAGCACCAAGTACAACTGCACCAGTTACAACTACATCAGCACCAAATACAACTGCACCAGCTACAACAACAAGTACAAATCAAGAACCACTATCTACAACTGCAGCCGCACCAACTACAACTGAAGCAGTTACAACTACACAAAGTACAACTACAACAGTACTTTCAACAACTGCAGCACCCTCAACAACTGCACCAGCTACAACGGCACCAGATACAACTACATCAGCACCAAATACAACTGCACTAACTACAACAACACCAAGTATAACTCAAGAACCACTGTCAACAACTCCAGCAACCACATCTTCAGCAGCACCAAATACCACTACACTATCTACAACTGTAGCAGCACCAACTACAACTGAAGCAGCTGCAACTACACAAAGTACAACTACAACAGTTCTGTTAACAACTGCAGCGCCATCAACTTCAGCACCAAGTACAACTGCACCAGCTACAACTACATCAGCACCAAATACAACTGCACCAACAACACCAAGTACAACTCAAGAACCACTATCTACAACTGCAGCAACCACAACTTCAGAAGCACCAAATACAACTACACTATCTACAACTGCAGCAGCACCAAGTACAAATTCACTATCTACAACTGCAACAGCACCAAATACAACTGCACTATCTATAACTGCAGCAACACCAAGTACAACTGCACTATCTACAACTGCAACAGCTAAAACTACACCAAGTACAATTACAGCAAATCTATCAACAACAGCAGCACCAACAACTTCAGTAGTACTGACAACTGCACCAGCCACAACAGCAGTAGTACCAGCTACAACTACAGCCGCACTGACAACTGCAGCTGAATTAACTACAACTGCACCAACTACAACTACATCAGTACCGACTGCATCAACTACACCAAGTACAACTAAAGCAGTGCTTTCAACAACTGCAGCACTCACAACTTCAGCAGCACCAAGTACAAATGTGCCAGCTACAACAAAACCAAGTACAACTCAAGCACCACTGTCAGCAACTCCAGCAGCGACAACTTTGGCAGCACCAAATGCAACTACACTATCTACAACTGCAGCAGCACCAACTACAAGTGAAGCAGCTGCAAGTACACCAAGTATTATTACAGCATCGCTGTCGACAACTGCAGCACACACAACTTCAGCACCAAGTACAACTGCACCAGCTACAACTACATCAGCACCAAATACAACTGCACCAGCTACAACAACACCAAGTACAACTCAGGAACCACTGTCAACAACTCCAGCAGCACCAACTTCAGCAACACCAAATACAACTACACTATCTACAACTGCAGCAGCACCAATTACCACTGAAGCAGCTGCAATTACACCAAGTACAACTACAGCAGCGCTCTCAACAACTGCAGCACCCCCAACTTCGTCAGCACCAAGTACAACTGCACTATCTACAACTGCAACAGCACCAAATACAACTGCAACAGCAACAACTACACCAAGTACAACTACAGCAAATCTATCAACAACAGCAGCACTCACAACTTCAGCAGCACCAAGTACAACTGTGTCAGCTAAAATTACAGAAGCACCAAACACAACTACACCAGGTACAACTACACCACATACAACTACAACAGCGCTGTCAACAGCTGCAGCATCCACAATTTCAGCAGCACCAAGTACAGCTACACTATCTACAAATGCAGCAGCACCAACCTCAACAGGACCAACTACAACTACACCAAGTAAAACTATAGCAGCACTGTCAACAACTGCAGCACCTGCACGTTCAGCAGCACCAAGTGCAACTGCACTATTTACAACTGCATCAACTACAACTACACCAAGTACAACTACAGCAGTGCTTTCAACAACTGCAGCACCCACAACTTCAGCAGCACCAAGTACAACTGCACCAGCTACAACAACATCAAGTACAACTCCAACACCACTGTCAACAACTCCAGCAGCACCAACTACAACTGAAGCAGTTGCAACTACACAAAGTAAAACTACAACAGTACTGTCAACAACTGCAGCACCCTCAACAACTGCACCAGCTACAACTGCACCAGATACAACTACATCAGCACAAAATACAACTGCACCAGCTATAACAACACCAAGTATAACTCAAGAACCACTGTCAACAACTCCAACAACCACAACTTCAGCAGCACCAAATACAACTAGACTATCTACAACTGTAGCAGCACCAACTACAACTGAAGCAGCTGCAACTACACAAAGTACAACTACAACAGTTCTGTTGACAACTGCAGCGCCCTCAACTTCAGCACCAAGTACAACTGCACCAGCTACAACAACATCAAGTACAACTCCAACACCACTGTCAACAACTCCAACAGCACCAACTTCAGCAACACCGAATACAACTAGACTATCTACAACTGTAGCAGCACCAACTACAACTGAAGAAACAAGAGCTACAGCAGTGCAGACTACAACTTCAAGAACTACAACTGCAACAGCACCGACTACAACCAAAGCACCAACAACTACAGTACAACTGGTCAATACGACAATACCAACAACGACAACAGCAATTCAGACCACAAGAACTAAACAAATAATCTATAGCGTTCCCTTTAGAATAACAATGGATCTGCCATTCAGACCAGAATATAGGAATTCCTCATCCGCAGTATACAAGGAACTTAGTGGAAAGATTGAGAGATTTGTGAGTATAACTATTGTTGCTGACCTACATTACTGACCTAAGTATTATTAGGAGTTTCTTTACATTTATTAATTTAATCTTGTAAATAGTGTAAAAGGAAACTATAATGGTACGGTCGTTTTTATTTTTTTTTACATCAGATTCCCAATACCTTTTTAAAAAATAAATAAGTAGCCCGCGTGTTTTGAAAAATGCAGCTCTGCAATTCTCACTTTGTTGCCAACACTGTACCCTGCAGACTCTCCAGTCCTCTTCCAGGTTGTATGACAGCCAGCCTCATTCAACACACTCAGGGCCGGATTTCCCACAAGGCCAACCAAGGCCTGACCTTGGGGCAGCAGGGAGTAGAGGGGCAGCAGGGGTGTGGAATTCCTATCTCCCAATGCCTGGGACATGCAGTTTTGGGCGCCGGGTGGGTGTTTTTTTTCTACATTTAGCCCTGCTTTGGGCAAGCAGAGCTAAATGTACAGCGGCGGAGTTGCCATTTGTTTTGTACAAGTTGCGATGTTGCCGAGATCACTTGTATGCAGCCTGCGGGTCTGCCATTCTCCATGGGGTGGGTTTGGCAGGTAGAGGGGCGCATTGAGGAACCTGGCCTTGGGGCAGCCGAGAGAGTAAATCCAGCCCTGAACACACTTCCTTTGAGCCCAGGCTGTCATGGACCCACCCTCAGGGATGCATCACCACGTCAGCCTGGGTTCACAGTACAATACCTCAGAGGACAGAGATGATGTCATAACATCAGTAGTAAAGACCCATCGCTGCCATAGTGATTAGAGGGAGAAGACCCAAGGACATAATATGACTATTATTAGACAAGCGAACCAAGCAAAGAAAAGGATATATAAAGACATTTAAAGTGACGCTGAACTCAGGAGTTAAACCTTAAAAATACATTCAAGTCCCCTAACTACCGGTGTTAACAACAATGTATCTTATTTGTGTATCACTCGGCTGTAGATCCTCCAATCATCTCTGAATTGGTGCTGACACTGTCCTTCCTTCTGGAGGGGGGCTACTTTTGTTCCCCATGGTCCCTGTGTGTGTTGTAGTCACCGCTCCAAGCTCGCGAGCGAGCTTAGAGCGGTGACTACTTTACACTAAAGTGAACTTACACTTCAATGAAATTTTCTTAATTCTAAATGCAAGTCCTTCAAATTTTGACATGACAAATACATACCAGTAATTATATATATATATCTTCTCCTTGCAGGCATTCATTTTCATTTTCCAGGCATTCATTGACTGTATTGGTGTCACTGTACATGGCTTCAAGTAAGTTAACCCGAATGTTATTGTATGAGGGAGTGGGTGGTATGCAGGGTTCTAGTGGCATAACAAAAGACATAGCAGCCCACACACCCGCTATGGGGCCTAGGGGTGGAAGGGGGCCCCATTAAGGAATCGGTATCTACATGGTTCTGTGTAAGGCCACCCTAACTTTCAGCACTTGACCTCCAATTTTGTACATATAAATTCCTCTCACAGGGACAATAGACTATGTATGTATAATAGATTGTCTGCCACATACAATGCTGTGTTAACACCTCTTTCTGGGCAGGTTAATAACACCTCCTAGCCCCAATTATGCAAATGCAATCAACACCTTATCTCCATGAGTTCTCTGACCCCATGCTGGTTGTGACTATTTTATAAATATTTATTCCCAGATAATTTTTACAGATCTGACCAGGAAAAGGGCAGTAAAGTTGAGATATTTCTTTGTGTTCTCTCTACAGAATCGGTTCCATGGAAAACTTACAGAAAGTAACAATGACCAGGTATGATGTATACACCACGCATATCAAACTGTATTCATCTTTATTAGGAAGGATCTCCAGGATCAGTTCGATCCTAACCCAAGCTGTTCGCAGTTCACCAAATGGGTGAAAGATTTGGCCAGTTTGTCCGCCCTCCAAACCCTCATCTGTGTCATAGCAAGCAATGACTATGTGCGGCCGACACAGCGTCATTAGTTGCTAGGACATTAGTGGGTGGACTGCACAGCACCATTGATTGCTAGGACACAGAAAGGCACATCAAACCAACCAATGATGTTGTGCGACCATCAGTACCTGAGCAACCAATGACGCTGTGCAGCACGCACGGCATCATTGGTTGACTGGTAACTGAGCTTGTCATTTGTTGCTAGGTTGCACACGGGCACACCATATTAACCTATAATGCTGTTGGTCCGCCAGTGTCCTAGCAACCAATGATGCTGTGCAGGCCATACAGCATTATTGGTTGCTAGGATGCTTGTGACCCCACAGACCCCCAATGACTCTGTGTGGCCAAGCTGCTAGCATCCTATCAACCAATGATGCTGCGCAGCCAAGCCGCTAACATCCTAGCAACCAATGCCGCTGTGTGGCACACCCACTGGCATCCTTATAACCAATGATGCTGTGCAGTCCAGCTGCTAGCATCCTAGCAACCAAAGACGCTATGCGTCCACGCTGCTAGCATCCTAGCAACCAATGATGCTGTGCAGCCAAGCCACTAACATCCTAGCAACCAATGCTGCTGCGTGGCCCACCCACTGGCATCCTTATAACCAATGATGATGTGCAGCCCAGCTGCTAGCAACCTGGAAACCAAAGACACTGCATGGCCCAGGCGCTAGAATCCTAGCAGCCAAAGATGCTGTGCTGGTCACATGGCATCACTGGTTGCTAGGACACAGGCAGCCCTGGGTTCAGTTTACTTGGACATTCGTCGAATCCGAATTCCTAACTGGTAAAAGCAAACATTCAAACAAATGGAACCCGAGCCATAGATGGATGAAAACTAAGATCTCTATCCTTGTGTAAAGCTTTGTGAATTGAGCCCATTTCCTTCAGTGGTTCATGATATTACCTCAATAGGCACAGCCCCAATGACACCCAGCCCAATGATTACAGTTTTAGCTATACATACACTTTAAATGGGATGAATGCACGGGGGCTGTTTGTTCGCACATTATATGTGCTGGGTTTTTAGCCGGGTGAGTGACAGATGTGACTAGAAAGAAAGTTGAGATATTTTTATGTGTTTTCTCTACAGCCTAGATCTCACTGAAGCCAACTGTTCAGCACAATTCCTGAATGACAATTATAGTGATGCAGAAATTCAGCAGATTTTTGATCGGATTGCTGCAGCTAATGACAGCATGATGGGGGACATTAAACTCTATATTTCAAGCACAACGACTCCAGGTAGGTGAAACCATAAAGGAATAGTCATTAAATGAAATGCATGAGTAGCAGGATATAGAAACCATAACCGTACAAAATACTGGGGGCATTATCAGAAATCTACATGTCCAAGTCCCCTATAGCCAGCTTCAGCTCTATGTGTTGCAGTAATGTGCAGTAAAACATGTGTTTGTAATGCACGTCACCACGATAACACAAAATGGTCCAGTACATGAGGGGACAGAACCACAGTAGAAATCATTTGCGGATAGGCTTTCTCTTAGCTTCAGTTTAACCCACTTTTATTTTTTTGCCTCTCCTGGTTCTTTCAGCACCTACAACTACAGCAGCAAAAAATATAACTGCAGCAACCACAACCACAGTAGGATTGACTACAACTGCAGCAACAACACGTACAGCAGTATCAACAACAGCACAAGCAGCCACAACTACATCTACACTTACTACAACTGCAGCATCCACTACATCTGTACCAGCTCCAGCTACAACAGTACTGAAAACTGCAGCACCCACAACTCCAGGACCAAGTACAACTGCAACAGCTGCAAGTGCACCAAGTACTACTACAGCAGCGCTGTCAACAACTGCAGCACCAAGTACAACTGCAACATCTGCAAGTACAACAACTGCTGCACCAAGTGCAACTGCACCAGCCACAACTACAACATTACAATCTGCAACAGCTACAACTACACCAAGTACAACTGCAGGAGCACTGTATACAACTGCGGCACCAACAACTGCAACAGCTACAACTACTCCAAGCACAACTACGGCAGCACTGTCAACAACTGCAGCACCCACAACTTCAGCAGCACCAAGTACAACTGAACTATCTACAACTGCAGCAGTACCAACTACAACTCTGACTACCACTGCACCAGCTGCAACTAGAGCAGCACTGACAACTGCAGCATCCACAATGACTATAGCACTAACTTCAACTGCAGCAGTGTTGACTACATCTGAACCTAAAACTACAGCAACACCGGTTGCAACAGCTACAACTACAGCGGAGCCAAAAACAACTACACCAGGTGCAACTACAACTGCATTACCAACAACTACAGCAACACCAACTACAACAGCACCTACAACCACTTCAGTACCCACAACTTCGGCAGCACTTGCTACAACTATACAGGCTACACCTACAACAGCACCAACTACCACTGCATCACTGAGTACAACTGCACCAGCTACAACTAGAGCAGCACTGACAACTGCAGCACCCACAACTACAGCTGCAACAGCAGCATCAGCAACGAGTGCTGTTTCCACAACTGCAGCACTACCTACAAAAACCTCAGTAGCACAAACTAACTCTACAACTAGAGCTACACAGACTACAACTGCACCAGGTAAAACTACAGAAGCAACAACAACAACTTCAGTATCAAAAACTACAGCAGCACTGACAACAACTGCAGCAACCACAACTACAGCAGCACCAACTACGACTGCAAAAGCTACAGCAGTGCAGACTACAACTTCAACAGCTACAACTACAGCTACAGCACCAAAAACAACAGTACAACTGGCCACTACGACAATACCAACAACTACAACAGCAATTCAGACCACAAGCACTAAACAAACAATCTATAGTTTTTTCTTCGGAATAACAATGGCTCTGCCATTCAGACCAGAATATAGGAATTCCTCATCCGCAGTATACAAGGAACTTAGGAGAAAGATTGAGCAATCCGTGAGTAAAACATTTATTGTTACTGACCTACATTATTGACCTAAGTATTATTAGAAGTTTTCTGACATTCATAAATGTATTCTTGTAAATAGTTTAAATGTAAACTATAATGGTACGGTACTTTAGATTTTTTCTATCATATTCCCAGTACTTATTTAAAAAATAAATAAGTAGCCCGTGTATTTTAAAAAATGCAACTCTCACTGCAATTCTCACCTTGTTGCCAACACTGTACCCTGCAGATTCTCCAGTCCTCTTCCAGGTTGAATGACGGCCAGCCTCATTCAACACACCTCCTCTGAAGAGTGTTAGGAGGGGAGACATATATATATACACAGTATATTATGGTGAAACAGTTGTCATCTGGACAGAAAATGAGGGGGAAATCTCCCTATCACCCAGTATAGCAGAAAAAACCAACAGAGGTTCTAATCCTTTTACACACAAAAAAAGTTTGAACTGACACATTTTTACACAACAAATACATATCCGTAACTATATATCTTTTCCTTGCAGGCGTTCATTTTCATTTTTCAGACATTCTCTGACTGTACTGGTGTCACTGTACATGGCTTCAAGTAAGTTAACCAGAATGTTATTGTATGAGGGAGTGTGTGGTATGCAGGGTTCTAGTGGCATAACTAAAGGCATAGCAGCCCACACAGCCGCTATGGGGCCTAGGGGTGGAAGGAGGCCCAATTAACGAATGGGTAGCTACAGGGTTCTGTGTATAAAGGTCCCCACACACCTTACGATAATCGTACGATAATCGCGGGAAATCCCGCGATCGTACGATTATCGTAAGGTGTGTGGAAGCCGTGCGACCTCTACTACTGTAAGGTCGCACGACTTTGAACTTACGGACATGTTCGAAAACCCGCCGAGCATCGTACGACGTTCGGCGGGTTTGTGGCATGTCCGTACGATAACAGCCGTACGGGCCGGTGTGCGCAAGCCCGTTCGGCATTGCGGTCATCGGAAGCCCGTCCCTCAGGGGGCGTGGCTTGCGATCATCGCAAGTACGATCTGCCTATGCAAGATAGGCAGATCGTACGTTTTTTTAAGTACCTTACAACCATCGCAAGACAAAAGGTGTGTTGTAAGGTGTGTGCCCAGCCTTAGGCCTCCCTAACTTTCAGCACTTGGCCTGCACTTATGTATATGTAAATTCCTGTCACAGGGATAATAGACTGTCAGCCCCTTTGGTGCAGTTGGAAAATAAAACACTAATAATGATTTTGTCTGTAAAATAATTTCAGGGGTTATTATTATAACAAAGTGTAAGTATTGTTTTGTAGTAGTGTAGTACTGTAAGTTTCTTATACAGTAGAGAAGGGTTAGACATCCTGTTTAGGAGAAAAAGCCAGGGCCACGCTGTTAAAATTCAACAAGGGCATAACTTTATTGTTCTGGACAAACACAAAATCCCTGTACAATTAAGTCCAGTTTTTTGGTTTAACACATCAGAGGAGGTGATCCCAGGTGGGGACATTGTGTCTGTTCATTCGGAACAATAAAGTTACACCTTCATTGAATTGAGTGGTGTTGGCTCTTTCTCCTTTGGACTTGGTTTTGGTGGTTTGGGGCATTGAACGAGCCCCTGCTCAGCTTCTGTCACCCGGGAGAGTGACCCAGTGTGATGGATTTGTGAGCAAGGAACATATTTCTTCACTAGTCTGTGTATAAATGATGTGACGTGGGTTTTATCTCTTCGCCACGCCAAACAAAACTGAAAAACTAAATTTTAGGTATACATATACTTTATAGGGGATTTGTCTGTTCGCACATTATATGTATTGGAATTTTAGAAAAAGACCAGGAAAAAGGCACCAAAGCTGAGATATTTCTTTGTGTTCTCTCCACAGAATCGGTTCCATCGCAAACTTACAGAAAATAAGAATGACCGGGTATGATGTACACCATACATATCAAAGTGTATTTGTCTTTATTTAGGAATGATCTTCAGGTTCAGTTCAACCAAAAGTTTGACCCAAAACCAAGCTGTTTGCAATTTGCAGAATGGGTGAATGACTTGGCCAGTTTGCCCATCTGTCTGTGTGATAGCAACCAATGAGTATGTGCGGCCCACACAGCGTCACTAGTTGCTAGGACATTAGCAGCTGGGCTGCACAGCATATTAACCTATAATGCTGTGGGGCCACTAGTGTCTTAGCGACCAATGATGTTGTGCCGGCCATACAGCGTCAGTGGTTGCTAGGATGCTTGTGACCCCACAGCATTATGATTCGCCCACCTGTGTGCTATCTAACAATGACTCTGTGGGACCCAGCAGCTAGCATCCTAGCAACCAAAGACGATGTGTGTCCAAGCCACTAGCATCCTGGCAACCAAAGACGATGTGGGTCCAAGCCACTAGCATCCTGGCAACCAAAGACGATTTGTGTCCAAGCCACTAGCATCCTGGCAACTAATGACGCTGTGCGGCCAAGGCACTAGCATACTAGCAACCAATGACTCTGTGCGGCCCAGGCACTAGCATACTAGCAATCAATGACTCTGTGCGACCCAGCCATTAGCATGCAAGTAACCAAAGATGCCACACAGCCCAACTACTAGCAACATAGCAACCAATGGCACTGTGTGGTCCAGGTGCTAGCATCCTAGCAAGCAAAGACGCTGTGCGGATCACACGGTATCATTGGTTGCTAGGATTTAGGTAGCCCTGGGTTCAGTTTACTTGAATGTTCATCAAATATGGATTTCTGAATGGTAAAATCAAACATTCATGCAAATCAAAGCCAAGCCATTTTGCCCATTACTAGTATAAATAGATAAAACAGATGGAGCTATACCTCCTCATAAAAATAATTGAATTCACTCAGTTCAATAAAAAATTGGCAACTTAAAAATTGACAACTTGACAAAAATTGACATCAAATGGAAACCATTTGTGCCTCGCGGTGCGTTCAAAAAAGAAACGTGTCTGATTTTGGGTGAGTTGGCGGCCCATGGCTGAAAACAAACATCTCTATCCATGAGCAAATTGTGAACTGAGCCCATTGCCTTCAGTGGTTCATGATATTACCTCCACATGAACAGCCCCAATGACAACCAGCCCAATGACTATAGTTTTGGCTGTACATACTGTATACTTTAAAGGGGATCAATGCACATGGCCTGTTTGTTCACACATTATATATATAGATGGGGCAATATGTCTGTGTGAGTGGCAGATCTGACAAGGGGCACAGCAGCAAAGTTAAGATATTTTTCTGTGTTTTCTCTACAGCCTAGATGTCACCGAAGCCAACTGTTCAGCAGAATTCACGTATAACAATCACACTGACATGGAAGTTCAGCACGTTTTTGATAGAATTTCTGCAGCTAATAACAGCACGATGGGGGGCATTGATCTGTTTCTTGTAAGCACAACAGCTCCAGGTAAGTGAATCCATAAAGGAATAGTCATTAAAAAAAAAAGTTTATGAGTAGCAGGTTATAGAAACCCTTACCATACAAAATATCAGAGCATTACCAGAAATCTACATGTATTAAAGATAGAGTACCTCTAAGGCCAACTTCACTGTTATGTGTACCTAAGCATGAGTGCAGCCAGGCGATTTAGAAGCTTTTATTGTGCATTTGTAAGTTAGGGTTGCCACCTGTCCGGGATTCACCCGGACAGTTCGGGTTTTGAATGCTGTGTTCGGGTTTCATGGCATCAGAAACCTGGACACACGATGTCAAGCAGACAGGGACAACCAAAATTAAGATAGGGGCTACTGGCCCCCCACTGAAAACAGTTTCAACTGTGATATTTACATATGAATGGGCGGCATTATGTACATATGAATAAGCTACGACTTATTCTCCCCAAAAAATGTCTGAGCGTCGCTAGAGTGTTCGGGTTTGGCTTGAAGAAAAGGTGGCAACCCTATTGTAAGTGCATTCTTCAAGCATTTTTATGCACTACTTGAATTACATTAGGAGAATCAAGGGGGGTTTTTTTTGGCCCCACAGACTTTCTACACATGGTAACGCATTCTTTCAGCAGTTTTTGTCCAACTTTTTTTCAGCAGTCTGTGTACTTTCATTTTACTTTTTTTTTTTTAAACTTCAAGCCAACGTTCCTTCTGTAAAAACTATGCTTTTATAAACTGAAGAAAACCAAGGTGGAAATTAGCAGGAAAAGTCAGAAAGAAATGGAAGCCGACTTCTTACTACTGCTGATTATATGTCAAAAGGCAAAGTCAGCAGGAGCAGGCAGAGGAGACGAGGAAGTGACAATTGCTGAACAAGAAAAGACATTCATGTTGTTTTTTTTTTGCCTTTTACAGCTGCAGCTGGTGAAGACAATACATTCCCGGGCTATGCCATCGCCATTCTTGCCGTCATATCTGCAGCAATGGTTATTGTTGTTCTTCTGGCCTATTATGTAAGTTGCTATTGAGTACAATGAAGGTGAAATATTAGAAACCCAAATACATTGATAAACACTGTTGGCTTGAATTAATGTCTGTTACAATGTTGCTCTACTACAATTTCTGTGGTTGTGAATGGCGCATCCAGGACTCTACTGTACCTCCATGTGTTATAGGGGAGGCGAATGGTACAACTCACCAAGCTTTACTTCTATAAAGATGCACCTTCCCTAAGTCAGGCTATTCCAGCTTTTCAGGACATCATAAATTGACAATAATCTCTCCTAGCACTTACAGGAGCTTTAAAGGGTTATTCACTAAGCTGTCGAGTGCAAAACAAAGCCGTAGTGAAGTGAACCGAACGCTGTTCGGCTATTCACTACGGCTCAGTACGGCTGATTTCATACATACATTATTTCATCGGCTACCTTCGGCTGCACTTCGGTCAGCCGAACATGCTTTGCATGTTCAGCTGAACCGAAGTGCAGAAGAACTTCGACTCAGCCGATCCAACATCTGGATCAGCTGAGCCGAAGCTTCGGCAGCTCACTCGCTGCCATTCGCCCCTATACCAATAGGGGCCAAACGGCAGTGACTCAATAGCCGAATGCCGCCGAGGTATTGAGCAGAATAACAATTCAATGAAAAGAGTAAAAAAAAAAAAAAAAAGTAAAAAAAATATTTTTTTAAATTTAAATAAATGTTGAATTTTAAAAAAAATAAAGATTTGTAAAAAAAACAGTAAAAAAAGAAAGAAATTAAAAAACAAAAAGCAATTGGGCAGAGCTAGCAGTGACAGCTAGCTCTGTCCAACTGTTTCCTATTGGCCAGCACCTGCTAGAGTCTTCTAGCAGGTCCCGGCCAATGAATAACAACTGGGCTCTGCCCAGTTGTTATTGTTGAATGGCAGATCAGTGTCCCCATGTCATTTGGGGATGCTGATCTGTCATTACAACTGGACTGAGCCAGCCGTGAGATCACTAGGCTGCCCTTCGGCCGGCCGTTCGCCCCGCTTCGGCTCCCACTTCGGTTCAGTCGGACCGAAGCACATGGCTTCGGCTCGGCTGAGCCGCTCGGCCGCCTTCGGCAGCTGTACGAGCTATAGTGAATAGCCCGTACAGCAGCCCTTCGGTTCGACTAAACCAAAGGGCTCAGGCGGCCAAAGCGAGCCAAAGGATCAGTCAAAGCTACGGCTGGATCCTTCAGCTCTTTAGTGAATAACCCCCTAAGTCCTACATGTGCTCTACTTCACTGACCCTGTTAAGCACAAGGGTACATTTTTGTTTTTGTTTACCCATAGATGGGCTTTAAGCACATCACTTTCTACAGTTGCAATTTAACCTAAAACAACTATTATAGCAGAAGTCATTTTACTAGACCATTTATCTGCATTATCCTGGTTGCCACCATTAGACCCAGCTGTCACAAGTATACTGATAGGAGTGATAACTATGCAGATAATTTTTTTTTTTTTTTTTTATCTGTAGACCTTTTAACCTAATTTTTTTTAAAACAAATAATGTCTGGTTGATACAAATGTATGAGAATGTGAACTAAAATAGTACAAAAAGCCAACAAGAGAGCAGATGAAATGTCCCAGCTACAGAGCATTGAGCAACACCGAATTATTACATTATGAAATGCTCTGTATGTACAGTGCGAGGGGGTTACATATTCTGGGGATCTGTTATAACGTACTCTATAAAACCTGTAAAAGCAGAATTACGAGGCATTCGGGAAATTGTTATGTTTGTATCAGATGGCTGATGAGTGTCTTCCTTTTGCAGGCGGCATACAGCAGAATGTTTTCATACTCGTTCAACACAGGATTCTAAATCAGCCATTTAGGTGAGTGAGGACATCTGAAAATTAAGATCACAAGATTCAGTCAGGCTCGGTCAATCACTCAGCAAAGGAAGAGAACATAGAAGAAATGTGAAATAACCAGAACCTCCAAAAATAACAAAGCCGCTTTTACAATGGCAATTTTGTAAAAACAGCTTTCTACCGGTCACTATGTTCAGTTTTGGCACTCTATCCAAAAACAAAAATTGGCTGGAGTTGAGCTTTAGAGAGACCCTGTCACCAACTTTTTAAAAAATGCAGATAAAAGCACGGAAAAAAATCAAGTTCTTTAAAAAGCTTATTTGCAGTTTTCCCTTCCAGAAATGATTTGTCATCCTCCTGCAATGTGCATTTGACCTTGCTAGAAAATGTGCCTACTCTGGGAAGAGTAGCACAGCCCCCTCCTTCCTTGCATGTTACAGCTCTCTCCTCTTCTGGAAGTGTATAATTGCTGGATGTGCTGGCCCAGCTCTTCCGCCCCTCCCTTCATCTTCCTACATACCCTTTTATATATCTGCTACGCAGGGCCGGTGCTAGACTATTTTGCGCCCGAGGGAAGAACAGCTACTTGCACCACCCAGCCCCCCTTCCGTGGCGTAACCCTCAATCCCCCCTGGCGCGGCCCCATTCTCTTGCCGGCTAGCTTCCACAGGCGACAGATGGATGTAAGCAGCCGGGAGCAATAGCCAGACTGCTATTGGCTGTTTTAATTTGAAATAGCCCATAGCAGACTGGCTATTGAAACCCCACACACTGAGCAGAGGAGGGGACCTGAGAGAGAAAGGTGTCTCTAGGTTCCGCTCTTCTGCTTAGTGGGAGGGTGCAATAGCCAGTCTGCTATTGGCTTTTGCAATCTGCAATAGACTGGGGGAAACCGTGAGGGGGTGAGTGGTCAAAGGCTGCGCCCTAGGCGGCTGCCTAGTTTTCCTAGTGGTAGCAGTTGAGTGATAGCTCTGAGCCTACTGGGGCTGCTGACATCACATCCAATATGGTGGCACCCAGTAGCAGTCTCAGGACTTTTGGATGTCTACACAAGGGAGTCTTCTACAGGTAAATACCATCTGTAAATGCACATACAGTATAATATTATAGAAAGACAACAAAAAGCCAGCAGGCACCCATCAGTTAAAGCTGGACTTGTAGGAAAATTGTAAATTGTACAAACCCTCCTGTCCCAGTTTCTCAGAGCTATGTGCTGCAATCAGATCTAACGTGCATTACCACTTGCTGGTTCAATCTGGCACATGAACTGATTGGCTCCTTCTGCTACTACTTTCCGCTCTTCAGTTTTACAGGGACTGCAAGACGCTGATAGTAGGTCAAATTCAGGAACTTACACTGCTAAAAAAAATACATTTATTGATGTATTAATGAATACAGCTGCAATAATCTGTGTCTTATATATCTGCCTAGAGTTCAGATTTAATCTTACTTGTGAGTTATATAATTCTCATACTTCTGATTCTTCTACAGATTGCCTGCGAAGTTTACACGTGACATTTTGCAACTAAAAGATACAAGGGGCACTTTCTGGATATCACTGTGAAGATTCCATATCAGAGAACTCTCTCTTATACTGCAGCCTGTGCCAGCTCTACTGTGTAATTATGTATCTCTGGATACCTCATGAAAACACAAGAGATGGACAGATCCTTAGCAGAGACACACACCCGGTACACTGCAATATACTACAGTGATACCTTGGTTTAAGAGCATAATTCGTTCTTTAAGCATGCTTGTAATCCAAAGCGCTTGTATATCAAAGCGAACTTCCCCATAGGAAATAATGGAAATTCAGAGGATTCGTTCCACAACCCAAAAATATTCATATAAAAATGATTACAATACTGTACTGTAATATACTGTATAAATAAAGAAAAATAAACCAATTACTGGTACCTTTGTGGCTGGTGTGAGGGGACGAGAGAGAGGAGGATTATTGTGTAGGACGACTTTCACTATCACTAACGGAATCACTGCTATCTCTTGACTCAATGGAATCTTTTTCATTTCGTGAAACCTTAAAAAGGAATCTATCCAATGTGACATTGCATTGTCGTTAAACAGACTCATCGCTCGCACTGCTACAGCCTTATTCGGGTGGCACTTTTCTACAAAATTTTGCTCTTATTGCAAGACATTTCTTGTATATCAAGGCAAAATTTTTCAGAAATGTTTGCTTGTCTTGCAAAACGCTCTCAAACCAAGTTACTTGTAAACCAAGGTATTACTGTATATCTGTATACCGAGAGAGAGAATCACTGATATTGTGACAAAATTAAGGAAACGGCAATGCCAGCTACTACTCAAGTCCCCCAAGACCACATTGAATACAACCAATGCTGGTACTTCAGTGAATAAAATGTATACAATTATTTATGTACTAATTTGGAGAAGAATATCAGTATTTTATTTTATTATGCAATATCCAGTGATCACAAAGAGACAGTATTTTCTCCTTCACAAAATAAATTAAAGAATATGTTGTGTCGATATGTGAACAATAAAATATTATTATAGCATTGCAATAAAATACTATTTATATATTGTTGATTATACAAGCTCCCCTTTTTGTTGTCAGCAATTATCTATCCATTGGCTAAAAAATGATCGCCCCCCCTGGGTGTCAGATATGCTAGGTACACCACTGGTTGTAAATTAGATGGACACATTGTCTACAACTGCAAAGAAAACAACAACTGCAGAGTCTACAAGAACAGCAATCCAATAAGGACATCTTGGCAACCAACAACAACTACTAAACCAAGAACAGCCGAAGGTCCAACAACGGCTACTCAGACAACAGCAGAAGCAACAAATGCACCTCAAACAACAACAGCAGAGGCAACAACATCTGGAGAATCCACTACAACCATCATATTTCCAACCAAAATTGCAGCTCTTACAACAACTGAAGCTCCAAAAACATCTGCAGCGTTGACAACAGAAGCCCTAACGAGAATGGCGGCACCAACAAAAATGGCATCAACAACAGCAGCTCTATCAATGGCAACAGCATCATCAACTGTTGCCATTAAAAACACAAGAGGCAACAAACACAGCTAGGCAAAAAACCACAAGACCTCACAAACGTACTACAACACCAAAAACTACTACAAAGGGACACAGACAGGACATGCCATGCCATGCCCCTAGATGCACAGACATTAATTATACTATAACACCAATAGAGAAACTACTCTATTATTATCAGTGGCGTAACTAGAACCTTCAGGGCCCCGGTGCAAGAAACCATGAAGGCCCCCACCCCCCCCAACCCCCCTCCGACATGGCACCGCATGGTTAA
>NW_017306798.1:1033921-1040748 GCF_000935625.1 Nanorana parkeri | reverse complement strand
ACTGAATGGCACCAGCTATAGAGGACTACAACTCCCAGTAATAATTAATGCAGAAATGCAGATTAGTTCCATCAGCTATACAGGACTACAAACTCACAGAACATACAGGCACAGAGATTAAATCACTTACCTTATCTAACTGTCCTCCAGGCTGGAACACCATGCAGCAGGGGTGTGTATTCAGGAAGCTCCCGGCCGAGGCCCCAGCGCTGCCTGTGGTACAATTAGACCCAGTGTGTGGCTCTCTGCCTCACTTGCAGGGCGGCCAAGCGGATGGCGTCCCTGCGCCCCTAACATTCGTTCCCCTGTCCTGCCACTGGTACTAGTGGGCCCCCCTCCTCCTCCTCTCTTTGCGCGCTGGCTCGGTCCCGCACCGGCGGTACTTCCGCCTCTGCCTTGCGCCGGACGCTGTTTGAAGACGAGCTTCCGGCGGCCGAGTCCACCTGCAATGGGAGAGGGGGGGGGAGGGGACGCGGTCATTGCTGGCGCCGGACCGAATCTCGCTGGGCCACGGGCCCCCGCATGTTATGCCACTGGGTGACGGCCCCCCCATGCTACGCCACCAGGTGACGGGCCCTCCCTGGCCGCAGCCCTCGGGCAGTGCACTTCTTCGCTGGGCCCCCCCAAGTGGCGGAACTACCAGGGCCCGGTCGCACATGCGACCGCTCGACCCTGGTAGTTCCTCCAGTGATCATTATTATTTATTATAAACCAATCAAGACCAGAGCGTTAGGAGGGCCCTGCTCATCAAGGATTGACCCTCCCTTTGGAGAGATCTTTTCTTTCGTCCAGCTTTGTTTCTGGGACAGGAAGTATAAGGAAATTGCTGCAATGGGACACAGACAACAAAAACTTTGGCAGGGGTTTTAGCCATATAATACTCCATTCAACACTAAAAGGATAACAAAAAAAGTTGGGCTGTACATACACCTTACCGTTTATGTCTTTTACAACAGCTGGAGATCATAAAACAACCACCAGTTTCAAGACATGGGAGAAGATTCAACTGCTGTACCATGGCTCTGTAGACAATTTGTTGTCCAATGTCCAGGAGTTAAATCTTAAAAATACATTCAAGTACCTGAACTATTAACAAAAATGTAGCTTTTTTTCCCCTGTCTTAATAAGCCGTTAACTATATCTATTGATGACGCTCCTTCATTTAAAGTGACACTAAACTCCGGAGTTAAATCTGAAAAATACATTCAGGTACCTTAACTATTAACAACAATGTATCTTATTTGTGTATCACTCGGCTGTGGATCCTCCAATCATCTCTGAATTGGTGCTGACACTGTCCTTCCTTCTGGAGAGGGGGTACTTTTGTTCCCCATGGTCCCTGTGTGTGTTGTAAAGTAGTCACCGCTCCAAGCTCCCTCCCAGGATGGAGTACAGTCTCATGTTTAGTTTACTAATTGTATTGAGATTGTAGTCCATCACAAGTGCACAAGTTAGATGTCATGTAACACACATGTAAGTCACGCACTCTAATATTTAGTTGGACCGCCTTTAGCTTCGATTACGGCACACATTCGCCATTTTTATGAGCTTATGCAATGTCACAACATTTATTTCTATCCAGAGTTGCATTCATTTTCCCCCAAGATCTTGTAGGGATGATGGGAGAGCTGGAGCACTGCGTAACACATTCCAAAGATTCTCAATGGGGTTACGTTCTGGACTCTGTGGAGTCTCATCCCTGAACCACTCTTTTACAATCTGAGCCCGATGAATCCTGGCATTGTCATCTTGGGATATGCCCAAAGTGCCATCGGGGAAGAAAAAAATCCATCGATAGAAAAACCTGGTCATTCAGTATATTCAGGTCGGCAGCTGACCTCATTTTCTGGGCACATATGTTGCTGAACCTAGACCTGACCAACTGAAGCAACCCCAGAGCATAACACTGCCCCAAGAGGATTGGAAGGTAGGCACTAGGAATGATGGGTGCATTACCTCATCCCCCTTCCTTCTTACCCTGATGCCCCCATCACTCTTAAACAGGGTAAATCTGGACTCATCAGACCACATGACCTTTTTCCATTGCTCCAGAGTTCAATCTTTATGCTCCCTAGCAAAATGGAAGTCTTTTTTCAGATTAGCCTCACTGATGAGAGGTCTTCTTAAGGCTACACAGCTGTTTAGTCCCAATCCCTCACGAGAACGTTGTGTGTGTGTGGAAATGCTTTTACTTTCACTATTAAACATTGCCGCGAGTTCTACTGTATATTTTTCTCCGATCATGATCATTCAAGATTTGTGTCATGACCACATCTCTTTCTTGAAGATGATGGCTCACCTCTATCCTTCAAGGTTTAATAATGCGTTAGACATTTCGTAACCCAATTTTAGAAGTTTCAGCAATCTCCTTAGTTGTTTTCTTTGCTTGATGCAGGCCAACAATTTGGCCCTTCTGAAACAGAGTTACATCTTTTCCATGAACATAGGATATGTCTTCTGAGATTTATTGTTTAAGGAATGAGAAGTCACTCACTGCATCAGTTAGGGATAAATATTATTGTAGCCGGATATTAATACATATCAATCACTGCAGTAATTATCCAATGGAAGGCTCTGACCTACTTGCTTAGCTAAATGCAGGAGGTGAATTTTTTTTGTGCAGGCAGTGTATTATCATTGAAATTAGATGTCATATAGTACACGGACACATCTAGTTATTACAAAAAACAGCTGACATTGATAGTTCCATTTGTGCCAGATTCTTCAAAGGCCCTTGGTTGGTGAACCCACCTACATTCCCTTTGTAATAGGGGTTTATTCCAGTCACCTCCCATCTCATTCTGTGACTCCTGTCTAAGAATCCTTCAGTCCTACCATTGTGTCTCATAGTTACATAGTATTTGAGGTTGAATAAAGACATAAGTCCATCAAGTCCAACCTATTGTATGTGTGTGTGTATAGGTCCCTGAGTGTTCTCATTCTTAGGAGTACCTGTACCCTTGTACATTACGGTCTCTCAGTAAATCGTCCAAAAGTTTCTTGAATGATTCCAGACTATTTGCGGAAATCACTGCTTGAGGCAGCGAGTTCCAGACCCTAACCACGCGAACTGAGAAGAACCCCCTTCGCCCCTTGTGTTTGAATTTTGTTTCTACCAGTTGTAGGTGGTGGCCTCTAGTCTTTGTTACGGAATTAATCTTAAAGAGTTTGTTGCTAATGTTGCTGACTATTGAACATTTTGTACATGAAAATCATGTCCCCCCTTAATCTCCTTACTTCCATATTTACATATTTAAATTTAGTAGCCTTGTCTCATAGTTCTGGTCCTCCATCCCCTTGATGAGTTTGGTCCCCCTAAATATCATGTGTGATGCCACAGGGAACTCGAAGATCCCACATCACATAAATGCTGAAAAATCCCATCTTTGAACATCTTCTTAGTCTTCCCCACATTGCATTCACACCATGAGTTTCACAATTAGCATGAATAAATCTCACATAACATTCTACACTTCTTTTCCTTTTGCCACTTCCCTCCACCTCGTCAAATCTGACAACTTCTTGAATTAATTGAAAAAAATACGAGGCATTCTCTAAATAGTGGCAGTGGTGAACGAGCAACTCCCTGTGCTCAGTGTGCATTGAGAAAGACGCTGTCGGAAGATCATGTCTATCACCCTATGTAGCGCTGCTTACTTCAGTGGTTTTCAGGAAAACCCAGACAGGTGCTTTTCTGTATTTTGTCCTGCTGGCATCCCTATGATTTGATTGGTTGTCGGCTGTACTATACCC
This sequence comes from Nanorana parkeri, assembly GCF_000935625.1. NCBI lineage: Eukaryota > Metazoa > Chordata > Amphibia > Anura > Dicroglossidae > Nanorana > Nanorana parkeri. Next base: position 1,036,995 of record NW_017306798.1, on the reverse strand, counting down.
CTCCACCAACACTGATGGCATATGATCCAACCAACAGCAGACTGTTTATCTAACAATTCAAATGCATATAGAAGCAATTAAAAGCAGAAAAATGAGTAACAGTTTAACAGCGAATGGATTGGTTGCTTTATTGCCAAATCCATCAAGAACTTCATTAGATAGGGAAATCTCATAATTATTTCTTATTAAACTCCTTCTGAGGCAGCCTTCATACCTGACATTCTTGAATGTTGAATTGTGTGGCTCATATATTATCTTGTAATGGGACAGTTGGCCAGTTTGATAACTCTGGGTGCAGTAGTTTATCGTATTAGGAGAATGACATTTCCTGCTTCCATTGGAATCTATGACATGTCACCTGTTGGCACAGCCTCCTTTATAAATGAATCCCACTTACCTGCAATGTATGTCAGTCAACTGTGACAACTGGGAAGAAAACACTGGACGAGTCTATAGGGAGACAAGGTAAGTGGAAAGACCAAAATGTATTTTACGTACATATTTGTTATATACAATAGTTATTCTATTGACCCTTTTTCACACCTCCTGATTCAGTTATTTCTAACTACTGCAAACTCACAATGAATTCAAGTTCCTCAACCACAATCTATTTTCTGATACATAACATTACTGCCTAATAGTCTTTAATACCTAAATAAACATCAAGCCTTCTCTGAAAGCAACTAGATGATGTACAAATGTTATATACCTGCTTAATAAGGAGCTAGTAGGTTTTTTTTTTTACTTTGTGATTGAATGAGGCAATGTCTGGGCTGGACTTTAATGTCTCGCTCAACATTCAATAGTGTCATTAAAATCTAATTTTTATTATGTATTGCCATAGATTAAAAACACATAAATTTCATATTTTGACTCAAGCTCTTCAGATATTATTTTAAACCTCTTTATGCTTCACCTCCACCTTCCACTGAGCCCCTATATCAATAACATTATTTTAACATGAAATACACAAAGCAGTAAATGTCCAGGAGCAGGTACCTCTACAGTATACAACCAATGCATAAGGTTGAATGCAACTCAACACGTTTTGCAGGTGGGAAACAACCGGCTTTATCAGGAGAATGTCAGGGATAAGTCTAGACCAAGCATAGGTAAACCCTGGCCCTCCAGCTGTGGTGCAACTACAAATCCCATGAGGAATTGTAAGACTCTGACTCCCAGAGGCAGATTCATGATGGAATTTGTAGTTTCGCCACAGCTGGAAGGCAAGAGTTTGCCTACCCTTGGTCTAGAGTTTGATCCACTACCAGGTTCTCATTGCTGTCTGAGATATGTTTGGAAAACGTAAAAATAATACAGGATAATACACACAACTTATAATTAAACTCTTTATAAGGTGAAAAACTATTTTAAAAACATATTCAGATCAAGCTGATCATAAAATCCTTTCTTGAAATACGATGGATGATTATATCATTATCATTTTTAGTTACCGGTATATATACGTTGATTTTGATTTTTATATGTATATACCGATTTGTATGTCTGTTTTGTAGCCCTGAAGAAGGGGAGATTTTTTGAGTCCCTGAAGTGTGTTCGTTGTTTTATGTTATCCTTTTATGAACAGATTAAAATATGTTGGCCTCTCGGACCTTTTTGTTTGGCGTTCTCATTAGACTTTGTACAGAAAGCATTTGGGAGACAGGAGAAGGATGGGGATGGGGTTTAGACAATTTCTCTACCAATTTACACCACTTTCATTGGTAACAATTTAATGGATCACCTCCTCCAACCAACATCTCTGCCATATAAGTGTATAAAATGTTGGTAGTGGGTTGCTTTGGCTTGTTCAGATATTAGTCCAATTGGAAGTGGGTGAAATTGCTAGAAGATTGCTGTATGTATGCCCTGTACCAGTGTTTATGTGTGTTAATAAAAGGTTCCTGAGATTGGGTCTGAAAGTAGAAAGCCAAATTACACTATATGGCCAAAAGTATGTGGGCTCCCCTCTAATTGATTGAGTTCAAGTGTTTCCAGTGAAGGGTGCTGGTGATATTATAGTATATATGAAGACATTTTAGACATATGGGTTCTTCCAGGCATGTGGTATCAGTTTGGTGGAGACCCTTTTCTGTTCCACCATGACTGTCCCCTGTGTACAAAGCCAGCTCCATAAAGACACGGTGTGACCTTTTTGGTGTGTACGTAAAACTGGAGATTTAGCCATCCCTTACTCTATTCAAAACCAAAAAAAGAAAATGAATGTGCATACACTTTAAACAATGGCCTAAAATTGCAAAATTATTGTTCAGAATTAAAATGGTAATGCAACAACATTGGTTATAATAGTGTGCTAAGGATAACATGAGAGTGAGACCCAGGGGCATCCCGAGGCTGGGTGACACCCAGAGCGGTAACCGAGTGTCACCCCACCGAGACGTCACTGCGCATGAGCGTGACGTCACCACGCGCGGCAGTATTCTGATACCTGCCGGCGGCCATCTTGTTGATGGACGCCGGCAGAGAGAGGAGGGGACAGTCACCCGGCGGGATAAGGTATGCCGCCGGGTCCCCTCCTCTCTCCTGATACTGTCGGGCGTTCGGTCCATGACCGTGCGCCCGACTTTTCAGAGGGGGTTGACACCAAAATGACTATGAGTCATTTTGGTGTCACCCCTCCAATGGTGGCACCCGGGTGCGGGCCACACCCCCCGCACCCCCCTTGTGACGCCACTGGTGAGACCTACACACCCAGCCTCACCCTGTGCAGAGATTTCAACAAATCAAGCAGCAGCTTGCTAACAGTGGCAGGTCATAGAGGCAGGTCAACCGAGCTATTAATCTTACATACATCAGTGGCATGCAGTAAGCTTTCTGCTGGGTGAGGCATTCCCCAGCCCCGCCCCCAGCCCGCCCAAGCGGATATTTTGATTCATTGCCAGACCATTCATTTGAATGGGCTTCTTTAGTGCAATGCATGTTAACATGCAAAAACGTGTGATAACACAATGCACCGGGATGCCAAGGTCAGTGTGGGCCCTAAATGAGTTGTATTACCCAGAGAGCAAAGCCTTATGGTGAGATGGAAAGACTATTTTTTTGAAGATAAAGAT
>NW_017306798.1:1025676-1033578 GCF_000935625.1 Nanorana parkeri | reverse complement strand
TATATATATATATAAAAAAACATATATATATATATATATATATATATATATATATATATACGTATACATACAGTATATTAAAGCATTGCTGACTTTACATGTGGTGGCTACATTACTTTTCAGGCTTTTCCCCCTTTATTTTACCTGGTGATCCTGGCAGTAACACACTTCCTGTCCTGCCCTCACTATATCTATATCTACGGAGGAGGAACATCATTGTCACCCTAGGCTTCTCTCCTGATTTGGACTACACACACCTATGCCTATCCTCATATCCATTACTTAGGGAGGAGTTGTTTTGTAATTCACAGAAGATAGATGGTGAAGGCTGATTTTTCTCATTGTTTGAGACGTCAGTTCAGTGCACAGAAAGTCACGAGGATCAACAGGTATCCTTGTCTAGCCTGAGAATTCTGGCTCGTCTGGGGGTAACTACTGCCGTTCGGGCACAGCGAGTACACCAATGGAGGTATCACTCCAATCAGGCGCCAAGGTCCCAGATGCATGATCTGGGGCAGCTGGTAAAAAAATGGCTGCAGCCCGAGGTGTTGTCTGGCCCCCAGATCGTGGAACGGGTCGTGTTGGACCGATACCTGAAGTCTCAAAAGAATGCCTTTTGGACTGCAAACTGCTCCCGCCACATTCCAGCGAGCAATGGATAGGGTTTTAAGATCCCACCAGGAGTATGCCTCAGTATATTTAGATGACATAGTCATTTTTAGTAGAGACTGGGAATCGCACTTGCCCAAAGTCCAGGCAGTACTGGACTCGCTTTGGAAAGCGGGATTTACAGCGAACCCTGAAAAGTGTGCTTTGGGAATGGAGGAAGTTAAATACCTGGGGTATATCGTGGGTAGAGGACTTGTGAAACCTCAAATTAACAAGGTAGAGGCTATACATAACTGGCCCCGCCCCCTCACAAAGAAGCAGGTGCGTGCATTTCTGGGTATAGTGGGGTACTACAGGAGGTTTGTACCCAACTTTGCCACCTTAGCAGCCCCATTGACTGATCTGACAAAGGGTCGGAAGTCAGGCATGATCAAGTTGAATGCCGATGCTGAAAAGGCTTTTCGGGAGCTCAAGTCGGTATTGTGCCAACACCCTGTACTGGTAGCCCCGGATTTTTCAAAAGAATTTGTTGTACAGACAGATGCTTCCGATGTGGGTTTAGGAGCTGTTCTGTCACAGGTTATCCATGGAGAGGAGCATCCGGTAGTCTTTCTCAGTCGGAAGTTGACTGCGGCTGAGAAAAACTATGCCATAGTTGAGCGTGAGTGTTTGGCCATTAAGTGGGCCTTAGACTCACTCAGATATTATCTGTTGGGCAGGAAATTCAGGCTGGTTTCTGACCATGCTCCTTTAACATGGATGCGGCATAGTAAGGGGATGAATGCCAGGGTTCCCCGCTGGTTCCTGGCTCTCCAGGAATTTAGGTTTTTTGTGGAGCACAGGCCCGGGAAGCTTCATCAAAATGCAGATTCTCTCTCCCGAACCCATAGTCTTGGCTCCACTGTTGCCTCCGCCGCCTCGGCGTTGGGGCAGAGGGGGGGGATATGTACAGGACACCGCGGCTGGGTCCTGGAAGGACGCTATATTTCCCCTCTGTTTGGACTGTGGTCCCTTTAAAGGATGAGACGGGGTTAACTCACCTGCTGGAGGAAGAGTGGGTTTAAAAGACAGGAAGTGGTAGCTAGCAGGTGAGGAGTAGTAGGGAGGAGGTTGGAGAGTGGGGATCTGTGTACTGCTGTGAGCTTGAATGTCATTAATCTTGCTTGAAATCTGTAGACTGGGAAAGTTACCCTGGAAGTCTGGGACTGTTTAAACTGCAATTGCAGCTCTGAAATCTTCATGTCGGTGAGACTGTTCTTTTGTGTTGTACTGAAGAGTTGCTGTTTGAGTTGGCCAGCTGGTCAGTGAAGATGACCTGTGTTGTTATGTTGCTGCTGTGAAGCTATTTCAGTTAATAAACTTTACTTTATTTGCAAAGCCTGTGTCCTGCGATCCTGCTGGATTCCCCTAACATTACAATCTAAATATTATAAAGAGTTTCTTGAGATTCCAGCATGTAATCTTGTAGATATTATAAGGGAAACTATAGTGGTATTGAGTCACTTTCATTTTTATACAGCAGATCTCCAGTCAATGTGTTTATTGATGTATTAGAGGTATTTATATAGTGCCGACAATTTACGCTGTGCCTTCATGGTGCACATTCACATCAGTCCCTGCCCTCGAGGAGCTTACAATCTAAGGTTCCTATATCACATACACACATACAGGGCCAATTTAGACCAGAGCCAACTGATCTTCCACCATGTCTTTTTTGGAGTGTGGGAGGAAATTGAATGAAAAGCGCAGGGAGAACATGAAAACTCTTTTCAAACAGTGTATGCGTATGTAGCCCATGTCTCTTAAAAAAGAAATGCAACTCTTGCTGCAATTCTCACCTTCTCTCTAAATCTGTCCCCTGCAGACTCTCTGCTCCTCTTCCAGGTTGCATAACAACCAACGTCATTCATTGCACTTCCTGATCCCAGTCTGCTACGGCCCCATCCTGGGGGTGCATCATCACATCAGCCTGGGATCACAGTGCAATACCTCAGAATGCTGAGATAATGTCATATGTCTGTATTAAAGACCCATCATAACAGCAGGGGGAAGAGGGAAAAGGACAATGGACATCATACGGCCTTCCAATAGATAACGGGAAAACAAATGATGTATGAAGGGAATTTTTTTATAAATAGGTGCCGGAGGATGAGTGTTGGTTATGGGTTTTCTAAAGGGCTACTGCCCTGCAACCCAACAATGTTTGCCCATATTTCTTCTATGCCATGTGTCAAATGTAAGCAAGGAGTGTTCCTCATCCTAATAATCCTCTACTTGGTACTCCCAACAACAACAACACATCCCCCCATTAGCCTCTAGACACAATGTCCATTGGAAAGCTGTAAAACAGAAACAAAGTAATAACTGTGTGTGACTTGTTCCCACCTATGGACTCATTTAAAGATCTGCAGCATCGAGGAGAGGATGGTCACATGACTGTAACTTTAAAGGGTTATTACAGCAATTTCAAGGTCAGATAAATACTAAATAAAGGGTCCACACTGATCAGAGGTGGGGGAGGGGGGCTCTAGGGGGGATCGATTATTTTGGCTGTCTGGAGATCTTGCTTTAATATATCATATCCTGCACATGCAGCAGATTGCAAGCTCAGCACAATCCATTAGATTTTATGAAGACTTATCTAGTGTGCAGAGACTAAATAGCTCTGTTGTGAATAGTCTTGAAGAACAGAACATCAAATTACACACACACATAGCTGAATGACTAATGAGGATGGAGACACTCACTTCCTGTCTAGTAGAACAATTGCCAGGACAGGAAAGGAGGAAAATTTCCCTATGACCCTGGATTGTAATAACAACCTGACAGAGGTTCTAATCCTTTTAAACTCTTTTCACAAACAAGAAAAGTTTGGGTGGACTTTCATAATAATCAAATTACAAATTATCTAACTTTATATTTGGACATGACAAATCAGCGGTTATGTAGGAGAGAGACATACTGGATTTATCAACTTAACACCCTAGTCCCCATGGGATTAAACGAGGAATTAGAGATCCTCACCCTCATCTGACTGAACCATGATTGAATCAGACCAATACTACATTGTCCACACCGCAGTCCCCACTAACACAGACAAACCAAAATGTCCAATTAGAGAACGCACAGCCATATCAGCCATTAAAGTCAGACTCGTTTTTAATCAATTCAATCAAGTAATTGACTGATCGATCCATTTAATTTATTAATGTATTCATTATTTATTCACTAATCATTTATGAATTATTCTTTTTATTCATTCAAATCTTTTTATTCATTCAAAACTATTTATGACTGGTACACCGATTTTAATTCATCCTTTTTAAATCCTTTTAACAAAACACAACACAACACAATACAACACAATACAACACAATACAACACAATACAGTACCCACACAGACCCCACATTCCTAAGAGAGCGCTGTGTTCTTTTTCTGTTTGCTGTATTGGAGGTGACAGGTTCAATAAAGAGAACCTGTCACCTCCTAATGCTATGACACAGGGACTTGTTACCTCCTGTGTGATAGTGTCACGTATCTTAGGGGAGTCTGAGTTGACGAGGGCGGCCTCTCTCACAGCTCCGGTCCCGGAGCACTTGGATTGGTTACAGGGGCGCCGGGGCACAGAGGGGCAAGGGTGCCAGAGGCTGGTTAGCCTGTTGCGTCTGCGAGATGAGATGAGGTGCGTAGATCCGGGCAGGAAGCAGGATGCGGATGCACCGAAGAGGATCCAGAAGGTTTTAGATCCGATGAGCTGAGGAAGCTGGAAGCAGAACACACAAGGCAGAAGGATCGTCAAGCAGGCCGAGGTCCTCAACGAGCTAGCAACGTAGTACAAGGGGTGAGGCAGAATCAAGGTCCAAAACAAGCCGGGGTCTTCAGGGAGCAAGCAACAACAGAGAGTAGTCCAAGCCGGGTCAGTAACGGGTAATCAGGATACAGAAAATACAGGAACACAGAACACAGGAAGCTGACGATCTGACAGCATAGGAGGATAGCTGAACACAGCCTTTAAAGCCCAGTTGGAGCCAATTGTTCAAATGACACGTCGGCGCGTACGTGCGCACGTCCATGCAAAGACGCTGCTCCTATTATGGGTCTATGGTCCACAACAGGCGCCTGCACATGCGCAGACGGCGACACTCGAACTCTAGCTCTGGCTTTCTGACAGATAGCAATAAAGTTAAGTGAAAAAAAAATTGTTAAACAAATAATTAATTAAATAAACATTTTTTAAAAATAGGTTAAAAAAATAATAAGAAATAATTAAAATACAAAAATGAATAGATGATTAAAAAGTAAAACATTATAAGAAAAAATTATAAGAAAATAAAAAAAGTTGTGTATTTCCTATCTGCGGATAGTTTTGGCTTTGCATACACCTTAAAAGGGATCAGTGTACGCTGGTCTGTATGTCTGTTCTCACATTTACGTCTCGGGTTGTTAGAAAGAGTCATATGTCTGTGTGATGGCAGATCTGACCAGCTAAGCTGAGATATTTCTGTGTTTCCCCTACAGTCCAGGTTCCACCATCGCCAACACTTCAGCAGAATTTCCGAATAACACTCAAACTGACATGGGAGTCCAGGAAAAATTTGAAAGGAATGCTCAAGATTATACTAACAGCACCTTGGACGGCATTCCTCTCTTTTTTGTAAACCCAATAACTCCAGGTAGGTGATACCCTAAAGAAATATTAATTAAATAAAGTTTATGAGAAGCAGGAAGTAGAAACCGTTCCTGTACTCGTCTAGAATTGTATTGTAATTGTCACGTCTTCCTTATATTGTAAAGCGCTGCGCAAACTGCTGGCGCTATATAAATCCTGTATAATAATAATAGTAATACATAATACTGGGGGCATCACCAGAAATCTACATGTATTAAAGGCCAACTCCCCCCTACGGCCAGTGTCACCGCCATGTGTTACAGTGATGGGCAGTAAAAGGCGTTGTACACACATCACCGCAATACACAGCAACACACAACTAGTGGTCAGGACGTGTGAAGTCAGATCACATTAAGAAATCATCTATCGATAGGCTTCCTCCAAGTTTATGGTTTAAGATTAATCCGCTTATGTTTTTCCTTCCTGCTTCCTCCAGCACCCACAACTACAGCAGTGCCGACTACAACAACAGCACCAACTACAACCGCAGCATCCAAAACCACAGCAGCACCAACTACACTATCAACAACTGCAACAATTGAAACTACACCAAGTACAACTGCATCAACAACAACTACAGCACCAAAAACGACATCAACAATTCAACCACCAAAACCTAAACCAAAAACCTATAATAATTTCTTTGTTATGATAATGAATCTGCAATTCTTACCAGAATATAGAAATCCTTCATCCTCAGAATACACGGAATCTTAACCCCGTAAAGGACAGAGGCAATTGTCCAAGTTCTGAACATAAACAAAACATAGAATTTGAGCTATATGTCTGTCCAACTATAATTCACCTCACATAATATATATTGTTTTTTTAGAGGACAAATAGTTTTTCGGGTTGACATCAAATATTAAATATAAATGAACTGTAATTCTATATGAATAAAATCGAATCAATTATGAGAAATTAAGAATGTTTCATTTTTTCCAAACATGCACACACACATTTTATTGGGAATATCACAGTACTGATATGTTTTACTGCACTAAAATACCCATAATTGTATTTTACAATGTCAGCGCAGAAGGGGCTTAATTGTTTAAAAATAAAATTATTACAAATAGTTGCAATTAATGAAAAAAGAAAAAAAAACACACATTAATCCTGAACAGTACTGTACTATTGTACTGATCAGAGTGATCACAGTTATAAAACTGGCATCAACAATGAAGGGGTTAATGTTTTTTTAAATAAAGGGGTTGTTTTTTTTTTCATTATTACTTTTGGGACACTTGGACTATTTGTACACTTTGTAGCACTGATCTACTTTTCTCGCCTTATATTACACTGAGGAGAGAGAGAATCATTGGCTGTTACAATGTATTATCAATCGCGGTGACTACTTGTCACTGCAATCATGTGAGCCGAACTGAAGACTGCCTGAGAAGCCAGGTAAGTCCTCGCATCCGATCCCGGCAGGTAAGTATAGCGGTGTGGAATGGGGGGGACAGAAGGGCTTTGAAATTAGGACGTTGCATGCCGTCCTAACATCTTTAAAGCCCATGTTTTCCAGGACGGCATGAAATGCCTTTGTGAAGAGCGCTACTACAAGTTGTATTCCTGCCTGAAGGGACAGTGGCATCACATGGAATTGTTTAAAGGAGAGCTATGGGGTCAGGGATTTTTCCCATAGTTCTCCTAAGGGTAACGGGAGGACACAAACTAGCGTCCTCCCGTTACCCTAAGCTCAGTATACCGCGAGCTGTAGCTGTATACTGAGACGCCGCAGCCGGAACGGATCCAGACATAATTGTCTGGATCCGCCCAGCTGCGTGAGTGACAGCTGGCTCTGCCTATCTAGAGGCAGAGCCAGCTGTACCCGCCCCCTCCCCCGTCCGTTCCGCCAGTCAGCGCTGGAGGATCGGAGCGGGGAGGGGGGAATCCAGTCCCTCCCCTGTCACGGCTCCATGCCGGCACAGGATCGAGAAGTGAGCGAGCGCCGGTATGTGTTCGCTCACTTCCCGATCTACTGAGCCGACCTGTGACAGTCTCATTGTCACGGGTCGGCTCAGATTATGAGGTGAGTGAAAATCACTCACCTCATAATTCTCCTTTAAGTTTTGTTTCTGTTTTACAGCTTTCCAGTAGGCATTGTGCATAGAGGCTAATGGGGGGTTTGCATATACTTTATGCTGTCATTGGGTGTAGCAAGGGGAGGATTATTAGAATGAGCAACACTCCTTACTTAGATTTGACACATAGCTTGGAAGAAATGTGGATAAAAATTGGTGGGTTGCAGGGCAGTATCATAGCCTAGCAACCCCTAGCCCCTGCTGGAAAGCAGCACTGATAGTATGGCATTACACCTGTCTCAGAGTGATCATCGTTTTCATACGTAGGCGTGTTTATATCAATATGTGCACGCTCATGGGGGCGGGGAACTTTACTTTTTATTTTAATTTTTACATTTATTTAATTTCATTTCATTTTTTGTATTACTTTTTTCAACTTAATTAACTGTCACTTACAGCTCCCTGCAGGGATCCCCCCCCCCTCCTCCCCTGTCCGATCCTCCAGCGCTGACTGGCGGAACTACCGGGGGAGGGGGCGGGTACAGCTGGCTCTGCCTCTAGATGGGCAGAGCCAGCTGTCACTCACGCAGCTGGG
>NW_017306798.1:1016343-1025194 GCF_000935625.1 Nanorana parkeri | reverse complement strand
TCCCCCCCCCCCCCTCCCCTGTCCGATCCTCCAGCGCTGACTGGCGGAACTACCGGGGGAGGGGGCGGGTACAGCTGGCTCTGCCTCTAGATGGGCAGAGCCAGCTGTCACTCACGCAGCTGGGTGGACCCAGAAAGAATTGTCGGGATTCGCTCGGGCTGTGGCGTCTCAGTATATAGGGAGCTGTAGCTCGCGGTATACTGAGCTTAGGCTGATGGGAGGACGCTAGTTTGTGTCCTCCCGTTACCCTTAGGATAACTATGGGTATAAGCCCTGACCCCATAATTCTCCTTTAAAAAAACCACAACAACCTCAAATTTCATAGAAAGGAGCCTCAGACCTGTACTAAACATCTGCAGATAATTCTTCTCCGAAGGCAAACAATGGAGGGAATTAACCAATCTTCCTGCATCATTCTAATGGCTGGCGTGAGTGGCGTGCACCACATTAGCAAAGCAGATAGACCAGTTTCAGGTCTATCTGGGTCACCCGCATCAGTTTATGTTACAGAGTGAAATAGAATCTGATACGGATTCAATGCCTAATTAACAAAAGGATTGCAACAGTTTACTGTATAGAAAACCGATGCAGATCTCCGCTAGACTAGACCTGGTGTATGGGATGTGAACTGTCTGCTGGTAAGACAGCTCCCATGAATTTCTCTGCCCATGCAGTGAACACACTACACAAGCAGATCCTGCAAATCAGCAGAGAAAGCTCCTTTCCCTGCCTATATGCCCAGTTATTTACCCCCTGCATATACCGGGTTAACAGCCTTCCATCTCACTTTCAGTCACAGGATGCAGCTCCGGCTCTCCTCTTAGGAGCCCTCCACAATGTACATCTCTGTGAAAAATAAGTCAAGGCAACTGGACCTGCTGTATTTTTCTTGAAGACATTTCACTGGTCAGCCGACCAGCTTTCTCCATTCAGAATTTTTGTACAAGTCATTCTGAATTGAGAAAGTGGGTCGGATGACCAGTGAAACGTCTTGAAGAAAAATACAGCAGGTCCAGTTGCCTTGACTTATTTTTTTTACAGATATACCATGTGACCTGGATGAATGAGAACCTTCACAGAAATGTACATCGGACGGAGTTTGCTGACACCAGGCGGAATTGAGCAGCTTGTGGATGCGCTCTCTGCGTAAAAGCCGTATTAGCGTTTTTTTTACTGTGCTATTGATTGAAGATATCAAATGTGAATAGTTTTCTTAAATAAAGAGACGTTTTACTTTAATAATTGGTGTGCGCGATGATCTACGCTCTTTTCTAACTTCAGTGTGGATGAGTGACATCTACTGGATTAACTGAAATCAAACACTGGAGAAGTCTGTGAACCGATCTTTTGACTGAGTAAAGGCAAGAGAACCCCTTCCTTGCTGCAAACGGGGTTATGACCTTCTCTTTGAGAGGTCTATTCATAAGATGAGCGGCAGATATTGTCATTCCACACAGGTGAAGATGCAATATATATATACACTGAGTGGCCAGATTATTATGACCACCCCATCAGTACTTGGTTGGGCCGCCGCGTGACTCCACGAGATGGTGAAAGGTGATGCGAGGAATCTGACACGGCACTGTCGCCCTTCTGTTGTCTTGTACCAGTCTTGCCCCTCCCCCGTTCTGCCCTAACATTGACTAGTCGCTGACGGCCACAATTCGCACGCTCAGACCCAGATTTTCGGCTGACAGTCCGGTCTTTAAACACTTTAACAATGAGCCGCTCTTGAACATTTAACGAATTCTGCTGTTTTGCTGATACTCGCTCCATGGCTCCGAGCGCCAACAATCATCCCACGTTCAAAGGCTGTTAAATCGCGTTGTTTCCCCGTATCTTCAGAAACAAATCACTTCTACTGTCGTGGTAACCAACCCGCTTCCCTATTTATAATGGTCTGGCCCTCTAGCAACTTCAGCGCCAAATTATAGCTAATTTGCCTACAAACGTCAGGTGGTCATAATAATCTGGCCACTCAGTGTATATAATAATCCGGCCACTCAGTGTATATAATAATCCGGCCACTCAGTGTATAGTGAAACGTCTTCATGAAAAATGCAGCAGGTCCAGTTGCCTTGACTTGTTTTTTTACAGATATACTACGACCTGGATGAATGAGAATCTTCACAGACATAGGCAACTAAAAGTTAAAATCCCATATTTAGTCTAAGGAAATATCATCTAATAACAGAATAACCCAAAATTCACAATGACAGAAAACCCCCCTTATGTGAGAGTAAATATTATCTTTCAATTAATATATCAAAATAACAATTAATAGAGGATTGGAAAGAGATAAAGACTAAATAATAGTAAAGGAGTGGAATGCTCAACCCATAAGAGGGAGTTATAGTCTCTTTTATTCTATGTCATTCTATTCAATCCTTTGTGATGCATATTAAGTACAGCAGAACTTCGGTCAAAATAACAAAATAAAATGATACGATGATTGCATGAAAAGATACAATTAAACAATTGTTTTTTGCTGCAATATATACCTTCAATCCAAAGATTTCCACAGCAGTACTTGTTAGGTGTCCTCAGTCTGATGGCCAGCATCATCCAACACACTAAAGCTTAGGTCATCTCACACCCAGCCTGTGACTGGACAGTGAAAAGAGAAGCAGAACAGTAATGAGCTCATCTCCCTATCACTCGGCTCTCTCCTCCTATTAACATGCTTCTTGTCAGCACATGAACTGATTGGCTCCTTCTGCTACTACTTTTTAACACTTCAGCTCTGCTGTACAGGTACTTCAAAACGCTGATAGTGAGTCAAATTCAGGAGCTTACACTGCTTGCTTTAAAAAAATGCATTTATTATTTATCTGCATTTTATATAGACACGTGCACCGGGAAAAAATTTGTTTTGTTTAAATTCGGATTTTGCGTTAATTAGTTTTTTCGGGATTCGGGTCCGAAAGTCAATTCGTTTCGGAATTCAGATTCGGACGAAATTCGTTAGCGGATTAAATGTAATTTTGCTGCAAGGAACTTTCGTCCAACAAACGAAATTTCGTGCAGACTATCGCTAACGAATTTCGGAATCGAACATTCGGATTTGTTTGCATTCGCTATATCTGTAATTCGGATACATCCGAATGTCCGAATTTCCGAAATTTCGTCCAAATTTCGATTCGGAACGAAACGAATCGCACGTGTCTAATTTTATATATCTGCCTAGAGTTCAGCTTTACGTTAGTTGTGAGTTATATAGTTCTCATACTTCTGATTCTTTTACAGATTGCCTGCGAGGTTTACATGTGTAACGACCGTGTTCCGTCACGGCCGGGACCGAGCTCCGTCCGCGCTGCTGCGCAGGCGCGCCGTACGGCGCCGCCCACTCTCGGACGGGGTCCGGCATCATCATTGCGCAGGCGCGCCGCGAGACTCCGCCCCCTCACTCGGGCCGCCGACATAAAGCCGCGGGCCACTGATTGATCGGCGTCCCACTATTGTGGAAGAAGGACGCTGACCAAAGCAGCCCTCTCCTGCTCCTTACAAGGATCCAACCAACCGAGTACAACAGTGAACCGACGCTCCCCCATCCCTGGGGTCAGCACAAGCGCAAGTATCCAGGCTTCGGCCATACCTATTGGAGTGCTACCTGATCTCCACCTCAATGCTAAGTGAACTGTTACAACTCATACCTATTGAACTGCTAGTTTACAACTCATACCTATTGAATTGCTAATTGATACCTAGTGAGCTGTACAACTCATACCTATTGAATTGCTAATTGATACCTAGTGAGCTGTACAACTCATACCTATTGAACTGCTAATAGATACCAAATGAAGTGCTTGCTACTTCATTTCTAGTTGAACTGCTGACTGAATGAGAAGTGAACAGTTGCTTTTCATACCTATTAGTTTTCTGATTGATGCAAGGTGAATTGTCTGCTAAACCATAGCTCCTCGAACCTCTCACTTATGCTAAGGGTACTGCTTCCATAGACAACTAAACCACTACTTCACAATAGAGTCAACTCCATGCACCTCACCTAGTCTGACCCGTTTACCTCGCTAATGTGATTTCCCACACTACCCTACTGGCATCTTACAGGGTAGAAGTGCTGCTATACGGGGTGTGATGTTGAGTAGCTCCCTCCTCACCTAAAACCATACTCGGCTTAAGGGGTAGAGCTGCAATCTGATACCCGTCCTTGATAGGAATATCCTGATCCGCAGCTGTGGTCCAAAGAACAGTTAAACCCCGGGGCAGGGTGTTATAACATGTGACATTTTGTAACCTAAAGATATAAGGGGAACTTTCTGGATATCACTGTGAAGATTCCATAGTGGGGAACTCTCTCATATACTGCAGCCTGTGCCAGCCGTACTCTGTACCAATTATGTATCTCTGGATACCTCAGGAAAACACAAGAGATGGACAGATCCATAGCAGAGACACACACCCGGTACACTGCAATACACTATATCTGTATAGCTGGGGGCAGAGCAGGGACGTGCTGTCGGGGGAGGCCGGAGAGGCAGAGCCTCACCTAGTATTATGCAGGAAAAAGCACAGAGTAGAGCCCGCTGCTGTGTAACCTAACTACCTGTCAAAAGCCAGATACAGCGCTGTCTGTAATTAACAGGCAGCACTCCATCCATGACAGGTTACACAGTGGGGAGGATTTCCCTGCTGTGTAACCTGATAGGAGCCGCACTGAATGGAGAAAAAGCTGTCAGCTTCAGACTTGAAGCTAACACCTTTTTTCTTCATAATACTAGGTGAGGCTCTGCCCCACCTGCCTCCCCTGACCGCACGTCCCTGCCTCAGACAACACTGGCCTGACTGTAATAATTGAAGAGACGATGACCAGGGGAACACAGGAACCACGCAGGACAAATCCTCAGCACTGATACTAGAAATGACCTGCTTTCAGACAACTGGAGAAACTTCCAGGATTTAACTTATATGGCATGAATCTACCAGTTTAGTCAGCTAGCTAGAGAAACTTTCAGGATTTAATATTATCCGGCATTAAGCAACCAGCAGCTATTGATAGCAGAATCTCATTAAAGAAACAAAATAAATGATATAATAAAGCAGAAGAGAAGGAGATGTCCATTCTCCTGAGGACACTAAGCAAAACTGGGAGGTGGGAGGGGTTATTGCTTTAAAGTGGCAGGCTTTAAAAATTTTTGCCCAGTGTCCAATTCTCCGGGAGGTGGCTGCATAACCCTATGTCTCAGAATTCTTCAGAGCTGTGTCACTCAATGGATGATAGAGAACTATCCCCAACAGGACACATTCAGGAAAAAAACCCAACAGGAGTTTTAAATATTGCCTTACTCCATCAAAGCTAAAGAAAAAAAAACAAACACTTTGCCCAGAGATACACTTTATTCTGAACTGGTGCCTGTAAAATGATCTGAGGAACTCTACGACAGTCCAGATCAGATTTGGAAGATGCTTGTGGAATACTGATAATCAGAGGTGTGATATAAGATGTCAAACCAATTTATCATGTACAATAGCCCTGGTGAGGCTGCTCAGGTCACACAGAGGGTCTGACTGGGGTAGCCAGAATCAGAATCCAGAATAGAGAAAGATGCCATGAAGAGCGACCAACCACAAATGAGTCCAAGGAGCCATTAACCATTCAATAAACAATAACTTTTTTTTCATTTATTTGATAAAGAAATAACATTTCCTTGAACTTATTTGTGGTTTGGCACTTTTTATGCAGTTTTTCTCTTTCTTAGCTCTACATTTACGTCATTGGTTTGTGGCTGGAGGCAGCCATGTCGGGAGCAAGTTCATCATTTCGGAGAATAAAGCATATGAAGCTTTGTAACAAATGATACCGCATTGCTATGAGGGGAGGAGGCTCTCCAGCCACAGTGATGTCATTAGTTTTTGTTGAAACAATAACCCAGTTTAGAAATCCATGTATCTTCCTGTACTCGGTAAACGTGACAGGTGCACTTTAAGCTATCCTTTATTCTAAATGCTGTTGTTTAATTTATGTGCACACGTCACAGTCTGAGACTGCTTGATATGTACCATTGTAACCCACAAAACAACAAATTGATGCTTTGTAAGCCTTTCTTGGGCAGTTCCCTCCTCCTTTATGATTTTTCAATGAGCAGACTGCACCCATGGCAGAGTACGATAGCCAGCAACTAATGCACGGGATTAAACACTTGCATTTTGATAGACTTACATCAGCTGTTCCCGTTTTAAACTTTTTTTGTCCTTAAACTGAACTCCAGGCAGATATAAAAGATACAAAAGAATGCAGCTTAGTCATTATAAATACTCCCTCCAAAATGTTTGTGAAAAGCAAGTTGTTGCAATACCTGTACGTGGCCTGCTATCAGCCTCTTTCAGTTTCTGTAAAACAGGGCTGGAGTGTGAGAGGAGGAAGCACAGGTCACAGGATTCAGAATTCAGAGCGGAAAGTCTGCACTCCCAGTACTGCACTCCACCCAGGGGCGTCCCGAGGCTGGGTGACACCCGGAGCGGTAACCGAGTGTCACCCCGCCGGGACATCACTGCGCGTGCGCGTGACGTCATCGCGCACACGCGGCAGTATTCTGATACCTGCCGGCGGCCATCTTGGTGATGGACGCCGGCATAGAGAGGAAGGGACAGACAGCCGGCGGGATAAGGTATGCCGCCGGGTCCCCTCCTCTCTCCTGATACTGTCGGGCGTTCGGTCCATGACTGAGCGCCCGACTTTGCAAAGGGGGGGTGACACCAAAATGACTGTGAGTCATTTTGGTGTTAGCCCTCCAATGGTGGCACCCGGGTGCGTGCCGCACCCCCCGCACCCCCCTTGTGACGCCACTGACTACACCACAGCGAAGACAGCAAAACTGGACGATAAAAAACTGAACATATCTAACACAAACAAATAACATACTTTGTGCCTCATTATTATTATTATTATACAGGATTTATATAACGCCAACAGTTTGCGCAGCGCTGTACAATATAAGGAAGACATTACAATCACAATACAATACAAGACAAGATGGTAAGGAGGGTCCTGCCCCTGAGGGCTTACAATCTAAAAGGGAGGGGCAAGTGATACATGAGGAGGTAGCTGTGTGGGGATGGACTTTTTGAGAACGTGATGGTTGAGCGGTTAGGTTGAGGTGGGATCGGCTTCCCAGAAGAGATGAGTCTAAAGGGATCGCCTAAAAGCAGTCAAGGTGGGAGATTGATGGACAGGTTGGGGTAAAGAGTTCCAGAGGATGGGGGGAGGCTCTAGTGAAGTCCTGGAGGCGAGCATGGGAGAAGTTGACGAGGAAGATGGAAAGCAGGAGGTCTTTGGAAGAGCGGAGGGGATGGTTAGGGTGATACTTTGAGACCAGGTTGGAGATACAGCCGGGGGCAGAGTTGTGGATGGCTTTGTAAGTCGTTGCTAAAATTTTGAATTTTATCCTTTGGGCTATTGGAAGTCAGTGCAGGGATTGGCAGGGGGCAGGGGATGGAAGCAGTGGAGGGATTGGCAGAGGGGGGTTGCCGTCACTGAATGGTTGGTTAGGTGAGTCTAGAAGCTACATTCATGATCAATAACAATATTAGCATGCTACAATGGGCACCACATATCCATATGTTATGCAAACAATTCTCATGTGTTATATACATATATAGGAGATAATGAAAATGATCATAAACATTTTTTTCTGTTATATTGTTAAAGTTAGATGTCATGTAACATATGAATAAATCTGATATACACTGCATGGCCCCAAAAAAAGTTACACTCTGATATTTTGTTGGACCGCCGTTAGCTTTAATTACAGCACACATACGCCGTGGCATCGTTTTCGATAAGGTTATACAATGTAACAAAATTTATTTCCCTCCAGAGTTACATTCATTTTTCACCAAGATCTTGTAGTGATGACAGGAGAGTCGGAGCACTGTGTAAAGTCTTCTCCAACACATCCCAAAGATTCTCAATGGGGTTAAGGTCTGGACTCTGTGGTGGCCAATCCATGTGTGACAATGATGTCTCATGCTAAACCATTCTTTCACAATTTGACATTGTCATTGTCATCTTGGAATATGTCCGTGCTGTCGGGGAACAATACATCCATTGATGGATAAACCTGGTCATCCAGTATATTCAGGTAGGCAGCTGACCTCATTTTTAGGGCACATAGCATGCAGAAACCTAGACCTGACCATCTGAAGCAACCCCAGAGCATAACACTATCCCCACAGTCTTGTACGGTAGGCACTAGGAATGATGGGTGCATTACTTCACCCCCCTTTCATCTTACCCTGATGCGCCCATCACTCTGCAACAGGGTAAATCTGGCCTCATCAGACCACATGACCTTTTTCCATTGCTCCAGTGCCCAATCTTTAACCAGTTGACATCCGCGGTGTTAAACCCCCTTCCCATCCAGGCCATTTTTCAGTATTCAGCGCTGCGCTACTTTAACTGACATTTATTCTGTCATGCAGCGCTGTACTGAAATGAATTTTATACCCTTTTTTGGGGACAGATGGAGCTTTCTTTTGGTGGTATTTATTCACCACTGGGGGTTTAATTTTTTTACTATATTAAGGAAAAATTACCGAATTTTTTTTAAAAAAAACAGTTTCCCCTATATTAAATGATAAAACATTTATTATTACCCAATTTTTTGGTAAAATATAAAAGATGGGGTCACGTCGGGTAAAAAGACACTAAACATGTCAAGCCTTAAAATTGCGTGCGCGCGCGAAACCTCAAAAAACGATAATACCCAAAATTGGCCCTAGGCGACGCTTTAAAAGCTGTTACCGCTCATCAGTTTAGTGTTATCAGTGATTGATGGCCCTAAAATGATTGCTCTCACTGCGACGTTCGCGGCGATATGTAACATGTGTAGCG
>NW_017306798.1:1014262-1016272 GCF_000935625.1 Nanorana parkeri | reverse complement strand
AGGCTATGGACCCGCCGATCGCCTATATGTGAAACACCCGGTAACGGGTGTGTGCATTGATCGGGTCTTTTCTGCCCGTGCGTGCCCGCTAGGGGGCGCGCGCGAGCAGAAAAAAATTGCCGTCTGGAGACGGCAACCCGCAGATGCTGCAGTGCCGTCCGTCCGTTTTTTTACTACGGGCGGACGGCAAGAGGTTAAGCTGCCTAGCAAAATTGAAGCCTTTCTTTTTCAGATTAGCCTCACCGATGAGCGGTCTTCTTAAGGCTACACAGCTGTTTGGTCCCAAGCCCTCGAGTTCTCTTCACATTGTGTGCGTGTGGAAATGCTTTTACTTTCACTATTAAACATCGCCGTGTGTTCTGCTGCTGATTTTAAACATAGCCATGTGTTCTGCTGCTGATTTTTTATGATTGGATGTCACCAAAGTGTTATGGAAATTCGCTTGGTTCAACGCACAAATCCATGTCGCATTAAGCTGCGCCAAACACAAAGAATTTCCCCCGTTGTACTACGCTCTTTTGTGCGGGGACTGGAAGTATACCCTTCTATAGAGTCATGTAGAGTCACGAGACAGGTGTTGCTTGCTTGATAATCCCATGCTTAGAGACCTGAGCGCAGGTATGTTTATTGTTTATACCTGCCCAACAGGAAGTGATGTCAGACAGGAAGGGGTGTCTCAAACAGCGAGACAGGAAGTGATGGCAAACCAACAGATGATTTCAACAACCAGCAAACCAGGAAGTGGGACAGACAGGAAGTGAAAAGGAGTCAGCTAACAAATCACATGTAGTAGAACAATCACATGTAGTAGAACAATCACATGTAGTAGAACAATCTATGACCACCGGAGTGACTTTATCCAGCGTTGCTTAGTGATCAATGCCACATAACGTTACTAGGATTCTCATGCGCGCTCATTCACAGGGACAACGTCATTATCTCTAGCGTGTTGATCAGGCACACCAGAGAGAACAAACGCACGTTCCTTTCATATACTGCGTTCAAAACAAATGTATCCACGCAAGCCAATAAATCCATGCATTGCACGGGGGGCCCCAGCCGGCGTCCATACATTCGCCAAAAAGACACTGTTCCGCCACGCATAAGATATCTCCTCCAATGGATTAACCTCCCAGTGTCTATTTAAACCGAGACACTGAGAGACTAATGACAAAATATTACAATACACTAAAAAACACATCCTAGTAAAATTTCCACAACAAAAGTGATCTCCGATCATGATCATTCAAGATTTTTTTCGACCACATCTCTTTCTCGAAGATGATGGCTCACCTCTATCCTTCAAGGTTTTAATAATGCGTTGCACCGTTCTTAACCCAATTTTAGCAGTTTTAGCAATCTCCTTCGTTGTTTTCTTTGCTTGATTCAGGCCAACAAGTTGACCCTTCTGAAACAGAGTTACATCTTTTCCATGAACATAGGATGTCTTCTGAGATGGTTGTTTAAGGAATGAGAAGCCACTTACTGAATCAGTTAGGATTAAATAACTTGCAGCCGAATAATACATATCAATCACTGCAGTAATTATCCAATGGAAGGCTCTTAGCTATTTGCTTAGATAAATCCAGGAGGTGACTTTTTTTTTCTCCAGGCAGTGTATGTCCAGGCAAGTGTATATCCAGGCAGTGTATGTCCAGGCAAGTGTATATCCAGGCAGTGTATGTCCAGGCAGTGTATGTCCAGGCAAGTGTATATCCAGGCAGTGTATGTCCAGGCAGTGTATGTCCAGGCAGTGTATGTCCAGGCAGTGTACGTCCAGGCAGTGTACGTCCAGGCAGTGTACGTCCAGGCAAGTGTACGTCCAGGCAGTGTATGTCCAGGCAGTGTATGTCCAGGCAGTGTATGTCCAGGCAGTGTATGTCCAGGCAGTGTATGTCCAGGCAGTGTATGTCCAGGCAGTGTATGTCCAGGCAGTGTATGTCCAGGCAGTGTATGTCCAGGCAGTGTATGTCCAGGCAGTGTATGTCCAGGCAGTGTATGTCCAGGCAG
>NW_017306798.1:998693-1009227 GCF_000935625.1 Nanorana parkeri | reverse complement strand
CTATGGACCCGCCGATCGCCTATATGTGAAACACCCGGTAACGGGTGTGTGCATTTAGCGGGTCTTTTCTGCCCGTGCGTGCCCGCTAGGGGGCGCGCGCGAGCAGAAAAAAATTGCCGTCTGGAGACGGCAACCCGCAGATGCTGCAGTGCCGTCCGTCCGTTTTTTTACTACGGGCGGACGGCAAGAGGTTAAGCTGCCTAGCAAAATTGAAGCCTTTCTTTTTCAGATTAGCCTCACCGATGAGCGGTCTTCTTAAGGCTACACAGCTGTTTGGTCCCAAGCCCTCGAGTTCTCTTCACATTGTGTGCGTGTGGAAATGCTTTTACTTTCACTATTAAACATCGCCGTGTGTTCTGCTGCTGATTTTAAACATAGCCATGTGTTCTGCTGCTGATTTTTTATGATTGGATGTCACCAAAGTGTTATGGAAATTCGCTT
Source organism: Nanorana parkeri (assembly GCF_000935625.1). Lineage (NCBI taxonomy): Eukaryota > Metazoa > Chordata > Amphibia > Anura > Dicroglossidae > Nanorana > Nanorana parkeri. Next base: position 1,008,786 of record NW_017306798.1, on the reverse strand, counting down.
GGTTCAACGCACAAATCCATGTCGCATTAAGCTGCGCCAAACACAAAGAATTTCCCCCGTTGTACTACGCTCTTTTGTGCGGGGACTGGAAGTATACCCTTCTATAGAGTCATGTAGAGTCACGAGACAGGTGTTGCTTGCTTGATAATCCCATGCTTAGAGACCTGAGCGCAGGTATGTTTATTGTTTATACCTGCCCAACAGGAAGTGATGTCAGACAGGAAGGGGTGTCTCAAACAGCGAGACAGGAAGTGATGGCAAACCAACAGATGATTTCAACAACCAGCAAACCAGGAAGTGGGACAGACAGGAAGTGAAAAGGAGTCAGCTAACAAATCACATGTAGTAGAACAATCACATGTAGTAGAACAATCACATGTAGTAGAACAATCTATGACCACCGGAGTGACTTTATCCAGCGTTGCTTAGTGATCAATGCCACATAACGTTACTAGGATTCTCATGCGCGCTCATTCACAGGGACAACGTCATTATCTCTAGCGTGTTGATCAGGCACACCAGAGAGAACAAACGCACGTTCCTTTCATATACTGCGTTCAAAACAAATGTATCCACGCAAGCCAATAAATCCATGCATTGCACGGGGGGCCCCAGCCGGCGTCCATACATTCGCCAAAAAGACACTGTTCCGCCACGCATAAGATATCTCCTCCAATGGATTAACCTCCCAGTGTCTATTTAAACCGAGACACTGAGAGACTAATGACAAAATATTACAATACACTAAAAAACACATCCTAGTAAAATTTCCACAACAAAAGTGATCTCCGATCATGATCATTCAAGATTTTTTTCGACCACATCTCTTTCTCGAAGATGATGGCTCACCTCTATCCTTCAAGGTTTTAATAATGCGTTGCACCGTTCTTAACCCAATTTTAGCAGTTTTAGCAATCTCCTTCGTTGTTTTCTTTGCTTGATTCAGGCCAACAAGTTGACCCTTCTGAAACAGAGTTACATCTTTTCCATGAACATAGGATGTCTTCTGAGATGGTTGTTTAAGGAATGAGAAGCCACTTACTGAATCAGTTAGGATTAAATAACTTGCAGCCGAATAATACATATCAATCACTGCAGTAATTATCCAATGGAAGGCTCTTAGCTATTTGCTTAGATAAATCCAGGAGGTGACTTTTTTTTTCTCCAGGCAGTGTATGTCCAGGCAAGTGTATATCCAGGCAGTGTATGTCCAGGCAAGTGTATACCCAGCCAGTGTATGTCCAGGCAGTGTATGTCCAGGCAAGTGTATGTCCAGGCAGTGTATGTCCAGGCAGTGTATGTCCAGGCAGTGTATGTCCAGGCAGTGTATGTCCAGGCAGTGTATGTCCAGGCAGTGTATGTCCAGGCAGTGTATGTCCAGGCAGTGTATGTCCAGGCAGTGTATGTCCAGGCAGCGTATGTCCAGGCAAGTGTACGTCCAGGCAGTGTACGTCCAGGCAAGTGTACGTCCAAGCAGTGTATGTCCAGGCAGCGTATGTCCAGGCAGCGTATGTCCAGGCAGCGTATGTCCAGGCAGCGTATGTCCAGGCAGCGTATGTCCAGGCAGCGTATGTCCAGGCAGCGTATGTCCAGGCAGCGTATGTCCAGGCAGCGTATGTCCAGGCAGCGTATGTCCAGGCAGTGTATGTCCAGGCAGTGTATGTCCAGGCAGTGTATGTGAAGGCAGTGTATGTCAAGGCAGTGTATGTCCAGGCAGTGTATGTTAAGGCAGTGTATGTCCACGCAGTGTATGTCCAGGCAGTGTATGTCCAGGCAGTGTATGTCCAGGCAGTGTATGTCCAGTTATTGTATATCCAAGCAGTGTATGTCCAGGCAGTGTATGTCCAGTTATTGTATATCCAAGCAGTGTATGTCCAGGCAGTGTATGTCCAGGCAGTGTATGTCCAGGCAGTGTATGTTCAGTGTATGCCCAGGCAGTGTATGTCCAGGCAGTGTATGTTCAGTGTATGCCCAGGCAGTGTATGCCCAGTCAGTGTATGCCCAGGCAGTGTATGTTCAGGCAGTGTATATCCGGGCAGTGAAAAGTTAGGAGAGTTGTCCCCTGATACAGCGCTTCACGAGGGTAAGGACGTGTGGGTGTGGATTTTAATGCTAGGTGTGCAGCTTCTTTTAAGTGCGGACCGGGGTGTCCGACGTTTGTCAATGAGAACAGAAAAAAATTAGGACAGAAGCGCTACTACCATAAAGTGACCTTAGTATAAAATAAAAATAGGAATTGAGGCAAATGACAACTTACCATGGAGTGAGTGATGACACAATATCATCGACGAGGGGTAGATTGATGGGAATCCTCCAATAATGGGAATGGTGTGCGCTCTCTTATGTGTGTGAACAGATATGGGGGAAGGCGAGGAAGTGTATGGGTTGGTCACTGCCGTTGGGGCTGGGGAGGGCTCAATGGCAGTGAAAACCTGGGTCAAATTGCTGTGTGTTACTGGGCTCCTAAGTGGAAGGGGACCACTGGTTGTGGCAGGCATGAATGGATGCAGGCTGAGAGACACTGTCCGGACTGAGAGAGGTGTGGCCCGGATGGTGTGGAGTGTCTGGCTGCCCGTGGATGTTCTGTCGGCGGCTGAAACTGGACGGTCAGTGTGGGCATGGACGCCGAATGGATCGGAGGTGGGTGAGTAGGGAACACAAGATGACGCCCGGAGTGTTGAGCGGTGTGTCAGAGGAGCACTGGGCAGAGAAGACACACCGCTCACGGGCATGCGGCAGGTGTCAGAGGGAAAAGGCTGGTACTGTTGGCGGCTCCCTGGAGATGGACGTCCCGCTCGTGCCCTCGAGCGTTGGAGTCTCACAACTCTCAGTGCCCCCCCGGCTCTCCCGCCCGCAGTGTCCATCTCCAGGCAGCCACCAACAATACCAGCCTTTTCCCTCTGACACCTGCCGCATGCCCGTGAGCGGTGTGTCTTCCTCTGCCCAGTGCTCCTCTGACACACCGCTCGAATCTGCTTCTTTGCCTCTTCTCCCCTCTTTTTTTATAGGTGGTCTCAGACGCTGACCTCCTGCTTCCCAGCTCCCTCGTCAACTCCTCCCATGCTCACCTGTGATTCATTGTAAAATAGTGAAGTGTAATAATTACTCTAATTAGCATTTTCAGGCTGTAACATTTCCTCCTGAAGAAGCCAAGATTTGGTGAAACATGTTGAGGAACATGTAGCAAGCTACGGATACCGTCCAACTTGATGAGCAGCAATGTCGTCTTGTTTTTATGGAGATGTTTTAAACATATATTTGTAGGGATGTTCAGATACTCGGCATTTTCATGAGAACTACCAGGATTGCAGTGGTTGCAGCTGGGACCTGGCTCTGGAACTCCACCGCTGTCCTGAAATCATTAGTCTGTATTGTTTAAGTAAAACTGTCACATGACAATAAACAAAAATGTATCAGTAATTGTATCTGTGAGGACTTGGACAAGTATCAGTACTTGTACTTGGAAAACTGGTATCGGTGCATCCCTTATATATATTTATAAAAGAAACATACATTAAAACAGAGATGTACAAATCCCAGGAGCTCCGTGTGCTCCTTAAAAATCACAGCCGCCTCCTAACTTTTAAATTGTTCTCTAGTCTAGTCTTGGAGCTGGAAAGGTATCTGTACTTGTACCGAGTACAGTACTTGGTATCTGAACATCCCTAGTATATTGTAAATAAAATGCATATGTTTGTATGATTTGTTGTGTAAAGTTCTATTCATTAAATTAAAAGCCCCCTCCCGCCCATTTTTTTGGGTCTGGGCATACACAATTCTTCTTTTGGTAATATATGATTAACTTTGGGGTGATTTGTACCAGACCTATTGTCTAATGCAGTGGCATATACAGTATATGCAAGATATATTGGAGAACATCCAGATCTACGAGAACATTTGGTGCACACGGTTGCTTTTCAATGTTCTTTATATTTGTTTGTGTTCTGGTTGACTTTGCAATATTCAACTCATGGATGAATTAATTTGCAGTATGTTAATCAACAATAACGCACACCGTATTCAACAATATTAACATTTATGACGTAAACAGGCCTCACATATCTGTTTGTGCACAACATTCCTGCCATGTAGTATATGGTTGTTTTTTTTTAGCATATCATTCTTAATTGGTTTTCAAAGAGTACACAATAGATATCAACCGGTTGTTAGATGATGCACATACATGGTTATACACACAAGGACCCGTCCGGGTTCTCGCCATATGCATATTACGCATTGTCATTTTTAGAACAGATAATATTGATAACGAAACCGGAACAGCCAGTTACTGGGAAGAACAATGGTATCGTGAAAATACTAAAAACATTTCTATATCAAGTTCAATATTGAATATAAAATAAGGGTATGTCTGAGGATCAAAAATAGGGTTATAGTAGAGGAGAAGAAAGGGAAGGGGGGGGAGGGTAAATGAGTAGATCGTAGAAATACCAAATCTAATGAGTTTTTTGATTGCAATGCAATGCATATTTTTTAGTAGAGGGGAGTTCACCTGGGTGTGAACGTGAAAGGGGGGAGAGAAGGGAGATGAGAATCGATGAAGAGGAAAATATGCATCCACATAACTGTAGACTCCCGCATGAGTAATTATATATACCAATACATATTTAAGCATACCTATTAATTACAGAACATCAAGTTGTCCTAATGACCCATCAGATTTAGCTAGGAGATACTAAGGGGAATGTTGAAATATGGTCATCACATCCTGCAGTTGGGGCTTTGTCAGTTTGTGTAGTAGGAACTTTGTCCAGGTCTTAAAGAATTTACCCGTGAGGTGTAAGTTATGTTTAGTATCACGTTTATGGATGAGCCTGAGATGATGCAGAGTAGTCATAAGATCGAGTAGGGTGGGTGGGGTGTTAATCAACCAGAATCTAAGTATGTTCTTTTTGGCAGCCAAAAGGCAATAATGCTCCCATTGGGACAGGGAAGAGATGGATTGGGTAGATGAGTCCCGTGCTACATGGAATAAGCAATAGGATGGGGTAAGTAATCTCGGTAGATCCGATAGGAGGGATGTGTACTGGTGTACGTTTTCCCAAAACCTTAGGATGTTAGGGCATTGCCAGAATAGATGGGCTAGGTTGGGGCGTGGGAGTATATGTTTTTAAGTATTATGTAATATGTGTATGTATGAACTTAGGTTTGGTAATGAAAGTTATCTAAGAATTTTTATACAAAAGGAAGTTCAAGTTGTATGTACTTCCTAATAAAGATGTCTCCAGGAAAGGATTTATTGCTGTTCTGATTTTTGTTTTATGTTTTAATTGGGCTATTCATTTTCATCTTTTCCTTTCTGGCTGGAGTTTTGCTTTAAAGTGTATGCCAAGCCCAAATGTGTTTCTCTAGTATTGGATAGGGTGGAGAAAGAATAGAATGCCCCAGGATGATATCACTGGGTCCAAAATAAGATATGTAATTAAAATGTAAAGGTTTTCAAGAAACATTAATTGACATGTTAATGTGGGGCGGGGCCGGGGGAGGGTTGAAACAGGGAAGGCAAAATATAAGCAAATGAAACTTCAGTCTTAAAGCTATTTGATTTTTTTCTTAAAGTGTATGTAAAGCCAAAACTCTTTTTTTCATGTGTTTTTTGGCTTGTAGACAGAATGGGAAGTGAGAGGAAATCTTTGCAAAATAAGGAGAAATTCCCTCTTAGACAGAACAAGTGTCCCTATTGGAAGATTTCCACTCTATCGCTGTTCCAGGGACAACTCAAAATGTTGGGTTTCCAGTCATTTCCTGTCCTAGCCTTCTATCCATTATAACCTCTTTCCAAAGATACAGTAAAAACAGGTTTTGGCTTTATATACATTGTATTAAGATTTGGAATTATTTATTAGTACTTTGTGTAAAGTGTGGCAATGTGTCCCATAGCACCAGTCGGCTTCCTTTTGGCCCCTTTCACACTATCCGATCAGGGAGGGCACTGGTCATAGCGGTACGGATTGGATGTCATTACTGTGACGTCCATGTCCGTCCAGTTTTTTCCACCGTCTTGCAATGAAGGAGTAAACTGAAATGACAGACAGGCCGGGAGCTATGGAACAAAGTGCAATAAGAGAAAGGCCTACATGACAAGGGTGGGAAGGGAACCAGGAGAGAAAAGGGTTAAAGGAAAAAAAAAAAAAAAAGGAGAAGTGAATTAGAGGAGGGATACTCACGGGATTGGAGGAGAAGGCTTTACAGGAGGGGATTCGGAGAGTATCCGGGAAGGAGGAGTTCCAGGAGTCCAGTGTGACCAGGAGAAGGAACGGACTTGACACCCACCCGCCCTGGTATGGTTTTAGTGGTGTCGAAGGTTGTCGCAGCATTATGGCGGTTTGGATCCTTGAAGGCATTTGTCATTTGGGTTGAATAATTTTACGGGGGGACCCATCAATGGTGTGGGTGTCCTTCTGTGGTGGTAAGGTCAAACGTTATGACCTTGTAATAGGGACCAGGATGGGTCTGCGGGCAATTTAAGTACGTCCCCGAGGCGGTGTATGGCGGCTGGGGTCATTGCGGTTTAAGAAAGGTGCCCGCAGACACGGGTCCGATTTGGGATAGCTATAGTGCCTTCAAGGACCTTGAAACCAAACAATTCCTACTGTAGGGTTACTTGGTTATTGTTGTTTTTTGTTGTTATTTATAAGAGTTATTTATAAAGTTTTGTAAAAAAAAAAGGCTGCTGTGGCCATTTAAACTCCAGCCCTGGTGTAGTGTGTTAATTGAGAGGAAGGGGATATGGGGAATCGAAGGTAAAGGGGGCTGGGTGGGGGGTGGCAGTAAAAAGGGGACCTCTGAGCTACCTTAGTCATGGACCCCATGTCAGTTTGGGGGAATCGGATGTAAACCAATATGTGCCCATGTCCGGCACGATCAGGTTCGGCGAAACAGAACACTGTTCTATTTGTTTTTCTATTTGTTTTTCCTGGCCGGAGCCCGAGGTAACCGCTTGTTAACGGACACCCATCTGCTTAGGTCCGCCTGCCCATAGACATATATTGGGCATCCGATCGGGTCCGCCTGAAAAACTCGGCAGGTGCCTTTCTGTTTTTTGTTCTGCTGGCATCCCTATGATCTGATTGGTTATCGGCTGTACTATACCCCTCCACCAACACTGATGGCATATGATTCAGCCAACAGCAGACTGTTTATCTAACAATTCAAATGCATATAGAAGCAATTAAAAGCAGTAAAATGAGTAACAGTTTAACCGCGAATGGATTGGTTGCTTTATTGCCAAATCCATCAAGAACTTCATTAAATAGGGAAATCACATAATTATTTCTTAGTAAGCTCCTTCTGAGGCACTTTTCATACCTGACATTCCTGAATATTGCATTGTGTTGCTCATACATTACCTTGTAATGGGACAGTTGGCCAGTTTGATAACTCATTTATCTAGGTGCAGTTGTTTATCATTCTAGTAGAATGACATTTCCTGCTTCCATTGGAATCTATGACATGTCACCTGTTGGCACAGCCTCCTTTATAAATGAATCCCACTTACCTGCAATGTATGTCAGTCACCTGTGACAACTGGGAAGGAAAACACTGGACAAGTCTATAGGGAGACAGGTAAGTGGATGTTAAAGGACTAAACTGTGTTTTACATGTTAGATATTTGTTATCTACAATAGATGTTCTATTGAACATACCTGCTGACCCAGTTATTTCTAACTACTGCAAACTCACAATTAATTCAAGTTCCTCAACCACGATCTGTTTTCTGATACATAACATTACTGCCTAATAGTCTTCAGTACCTAATTATCAAGGCTTCTCTGAAAGCAACTTGATGATGTACAAATGTTATATACCGGCTTAATAAGGAGCTAGTAGTTTTTCTTTTTACTTTGTGATTGAATGAGGCAATGTCTGGGCTGGACTTTAATGTCTCGCTCAACATTCAATAGTGTCATTAAAATCTAATTTTTATTATGTATTGCCATAGATTAAAAACACATAAATTTCATATTTTGACTCAAGCTCGTCGGATATTATTTTAAACCTCTTTATGCTTCACCTACAACTTTGACTGAGCTGCCATATCAATAACATTATTTTAACCTTAAATACACAAAACGTTAAATGTCCAGGACTAGGTACATCTATACAACCAATGCTGGCCATCCATTGGGTTGAAGGAAACACATTTCGTAGGTGTGAAACAACCCGCTTCATCAGGACAGCGTCAGGGGTAAGTCTAGGGTAGGGGTAGGTAAACTCCAGCCCTCCAGCTGTGGTGCAAATACAAATCCCATGAAGAATTTATGGAGGGCAAGAGTTTGCCTACCCCTGCTCTAGGGTTTGATCCACTACCAGATCTTCATCACTATCTGAGATACACTTGAAATGGGTAAAAAAATAATACAGGATAATACACACAACTTATAATTAAACTATTTATAAGGTGAAAAACAATTTTCAAAACATATTCAGATCAAGCTGATCATAAAGTCTTTTCTTGAAAAAACGAAGGACATCACCATAATGTTTGTGTTTATATATTTATATAAGTCTTGATATTGATTTTTATATATACCAATTTGTATGTCTGTTTTGCAGCCCTGAAGAAGGGGAGATTTTTTGAGTCCCTGAAATGCGTTAATTGTTTTATGTTATTTTTTTATGAACTATTTAAAATATTTTGGTCTCTTGGACCTTTTTGTTTGGCGGTCTCATTAGACTTTGTACAGAAAGCATTTGGGAGACAGGAGAAGGATGAGGATGGGGTGTAGATAATTTCTATACCAATTTATACCACTTTCTGGGGCAACAATTGCATGGATCACCTCCTCCAACCAACATCTCTGCCATATAAGTATATAAAATGTTGGTAGTGGGTTGCTTTTGATTGTTCAAATATTTGTCCAATTGGAAGTGGGTGAAATTTCTACAAGATTGCTGTATGTATGCCCTGTACCAGTGTTTATGTGTGTTAATAAAAGGTTCCTGAGATTGAGTCTGAAAGGAGAAAGCCAAACTACACTATATGGCCAAAAGTATGTGGACTCATCCCCGAATTATTGAGTTTAGGTGTTTCCAGTGAAGGGTACTGGTAATATTATAGGATATGAAGACTTTTAGACATATGGGCTTATTCAACCTTGTATTCAAGTCCCTTAACTATGAACAACAATGTATCTTATTTGTGTATCACTCGGCTGTAAATCCTCCAATCATCTCTGAATTGGTGCTGACACTGTCCTTCCTTCTGGAGGGGGGCTACGTCTGTTCCCCATGGTCCCTGTGTGTGTTGTAAAGTAGTCACCGCTCCAAGCTCACTCCCGGGAGGGACTACAATTTCAATACAAATTAGTAAACTAAACATGAGATTGGACCGGTGACTACTTTACAACACACACAGGGACCATGGGGAACAGACGTAGCCCCCCTCCAGAAGGAAGGACAGTGTCAGCACCAATTCAGAGATGATTGGAGGATTTACAGCCGAGTGATACACAAATAAGATACATTGCTGTTCATAGTTAAGGCACCGGAATTTATTTTTAAGATTTAACTACGGAGTTTGGTGTCACTTGAAGGTGGGATGGTCAGGTGTCCACAAATGTTTGGACGTATAGAGTATGTACAGGACAGGGAACCTGTAAATGATATATGTATAGATTACATGTGTAACTGTACCACAGGGTTAATTTAGATAAGCATGATTATGTAGGGTTATTGCCAAATGTATCTGTCACACATTGAGTATAATGAGGAGATTGGGAAGTATTGTGAAAGTGTTTCTGCACGTGAGGAATGTAGGGTATCCTGTAAAGATACAATGTATAATTGGCCATATAACTGGTAATTACATTGGCAGGTGATAGTTAATATATGACCTGCAGTCTTTATGAGGAAATGCACAGCAGGTTCCGCTGCTCTTTTCTTTGTGGTAAACCCGATTCACCTGGATTCACCCGGAAGCTCCTGGGATTACAATTTTATAATGAGGGCATGTTGAGTGAACATATCTTTCAAAAGAGCACAGGCTGAGTCACATATAACATTAATATACTCCTATTAGTCACTGTCTGTATATAATTTACAGAGAGAGAGAGAGAGAGAGAGAGAGAGAGAG
>NW_017306798.1:996315-998520 GCF_000935625.1 Nanorana parkeri | reverse complement strand
TAGAAAAGAGAGAGAGAGAGAGAGAGAGAGAGAGAGAGAGAGAGAGAGAGAGAGAGAGAAAGAGAGAAAGAGAGAAAGAGAGTAAGTGGAGCAGTTGCTCATAGCACCTATTCAGATGTCATCTTTCATTCATTGTGGGAAGTGCCAAAAAAGGGCAACCCCAAGCCAACGAGGACAGGGGGAGTAATGAGCTCTGTGAAGGTTCTCACTTATCTTGGTCATGATATAATAAGTAGCAGCCGCATTCAACAAGCCAATCTGTAAAGCTGAAGATGTTTAAAGCTAAAGTTTAATTTGCATATGTTTTCCCTGGTTCCTCCTTTCTCACTTGATCAACATACTCATAAAACCTGGTCTCATCACATACCTCATTGACGTCATCCCTGGGTCTCTGTGCTTCTCTGTGCAATGCAGGAAGATCTTGACTGACGGGAAGGTCTGGCAGGGTGCTGTGATGTGTTCAGGAAGCGATCTACAGTCAGCCTCAGTACTCCTCTCAAGAGCCCTCAGCCCTGATGCAAGCAGTGGGCGGCTTTTGGAAGGAGTTATGCAAATATCAAAGTGCCTTGATGGGTGAGTTCCAGTATGAAGGAGAGAATACAAGGATTTTACCGGCACACACTTAGAAATTCAAATATCAATATTGCATTCATATATATTTATTCAGTGAAGAACGTCACAAAGTGTCATATGGTGCTAATTTGTTTTAGAGCTCGTGGAACGTGCATCGAAAAACAAACTTCCCCCTGTGAACAAAAAAGTGAACCGTGAAATCACAGCACACAAAAATGTGCACAAGGGTGCTTGGTCCTTCAATAAAGAAGGGACCTCAATTCCCGACCTCCCCGGGGCGCAAGGATCCTGACAGGGGTTGAGATACTTTGGTCCACCAACCCGAAGGTTGGCGGACCCCGATCCTTCGGGGACCGGCCGGAACAGGTCCCACATAGTACTAGGTAGGGGGCTCTCCCGAAGAGAAACCCCCTGGTTGGGAGGAGGCAGAGAACCCTATATTAGGGCACAGAACCTCCTCCCCAGCATCGGGAATAGGCCCCGAAGGAACCTGCACCCTAAGCAATCTGTGGCTCAAAATTTACAAAAACACAAAAAGTGCCAATCGTGCATGAGGTGCAATAAATAAAGAGTGCCTGTGCACCACGCTGACAGGCCCTAGGGGCCGGAGTGCAAAAATATTGCCCCGGACTAGCCATAAGGCCTGTCTCGGAGGCGTTGTGCAGAAAATGCAATGTGGTGCCGTGTCCATGTGCACAGTGAGTCATGTGGGATCCCACACCCAAGTGACTTCCTGAGCACCCCTGGGACGCCACCCCCAGGGGGCACAACACCACGGGCTCTGCCGACTCCCAACCCTCCGGCCAGACCTTGTGGTTCTCCGCTCACATCAGAAGGTAGTGCCTTCAGGGGCCCTCCCACTGTCTAGGGTCTACCCGACACCCAGGGCCTGACGCAACTAGCAGTGGACCGAACCCCATCCAACACCCACCTTTACGTCAGAGGGTACTAGGACGCATCCACCCCTTTCCATAGGTGGCAGCATCCTTTCCCCTCCGGCAACTGATAAGAACAGATACTACACTTGATCTTAGCCAAAAGGCCGAGAAGCGATATATGGTGCTAACGTTTCGGGTACTCAAAGGGATCCTTCGTCAGAGCGACACAGTGACACTGATGAAGGATCCCTGTGAGGACCCGAAAGGTTAGCACCATATGACACTATGATATCAGTATATCAGTATGTTATATATATCAATGCCATAATTATACTTTAATTTCTAAGTGTGTGCCGGTGAAATCCTTGTATTGACTGCCAGTGTGTGCACGGCGCCATCCGTGCGTTCTCCTTGAGCACCACAGATACCTTTTTTGAACTGTAAGACCGTAGGAGTGCGAATGGTACTTGAAACCTAGTCTGAAGGAGAGGGCGTTCCCAGGCACGCTACATTCGCATTCAGTTTCTAATGCACATGGTGAGGAGCTCACAGTGTGCAGTGAAGTCAGAGGAAGCTATTTCAGCCCGGGATATCAACTTGTACAACTGTGTAAGACTCAAAGGAAGGCCGGAGGTTTTTTTTTTAAGAACCCATACTTTCATGCAGCTGAGAAGCATTACTCTATAAACACATGAGATAACTTGTATGACTCTAGGGCTATATGGCCAATTAAATGCCCCCATTTACTATATAT
>NW_017306798.1:969088-996242 GCF_000935625.1 Nanorana parkeri | reverse complement strand
ATATATATTTGAATCTTATAAATATTCATTCTTGTTTCACATGAAAACCTGATTGATCATTATTTTATAATTATCTCATAATGAACCTGTCAGGACAGAGATAAGATCGCTGATTGTACTAAATCTTCTGTATTCTTCCATCACTGACTTGTGAGTCACAGGCTCGGAACAAAATGTTCTTATTAGATGTCAGGTCACCAACTACGAAGGAAGTATAAAGATAACAGTCTCAAAATTTGCACCTCCAAAAATACAGCACTAGTGGCAGCCCAGAAATTTCCAAGCTGAAAAGTCCCTTTAAATAATGGAATATTTAACCAGTCTTGTATACTAATAGCTATGCACTCATTACAAAAAGTCGCTGAAGTACACAGGGTGTTGTACATAGCACACGCCGTTCACCCTCCACTTAAACCAGCAATTCACAGATGTCAAAATGACAGCCGGGCTTTGCTGTGTAACTGCATTAGCTGGCTTTAGGCACTACTGTCAAAAAAATGAACCTTCTTATCAGTGCTTGTAAACACTGTTAAGTGGCTGTTTCAGAGATACAAAGTAACATTATTGTGACTTTGTATTTACAGTGTTGCATTCATCTGCAGATCAAAGGGCAGAGCTTCAATCTGCATATGGAGTCAGTTAAAGGAGAACTATGGGGTTAAGGCTTTTCCCCATAGCTCTCCTAAGGGTAACGGAAGGACACAAACTAGCGTCCTCCCGTCACCCTAGGCTCAGTATATAGGGAGCTACAGCTCGCGGTATACTGAGACGCCGCAGCCGTAACGGATCCCAACAATTCTGTCAGGATCCACCCAGCTGCGTGAGTGACAGCTGGCTCTGCCTATCTAGAAGCAGAGCCAGCTGTACCAGCCCCCTCCCCCGTCCGTTCCGCCAGTCAACGCTGGAGGATCAGACAAGGGAGGGGGGAAATCCCTGCAGGGAGCTGTGAGTGACAGTCACGGCTCTCTGCACGGATAGATTGAGAAGTGAGCGAGCGCGGTATGTGTTTTCTCACTTCCCGATCTACTGAGCCGACCTTTGACAGTTTCAGGTCACAGGTTGGCTCAGATTATGAGGCTGAGTGAAAATCACTCGCCTCATAATTCTCCTTTAAAGCAAACTGACAAATAAAAAAAGAAAAAGTTAGTTTTTTTTTTTAGTAAAATGTATCTCTATGTAACCTCTTATTACATCTAAGTTAACCCTAATCAGCCCTAAATAAATAATTTCCCCTTTCTCCCCTTATTATTTATATATATATTTAGCCAATAATATTTGATCTTTTTTTTTTGTTTTTTCTTAGTTTGCATCTTGTTTTAATGCACAAAATTGAAAACAAATCTTTGCATTGAAATTTCTCTGCTTTGTAATAGAAACATCATTTTAGTGACAAATAATAAAATTAAGTGTATACTTTTTTATCTACAGTAACACTATTTTTTTTACCTATTAGTCAAAATAAAAAAGTGCATTTTTAAAATTAAAAGTTTTTTTTACATCTTTTTGTCTAATAGATTAGGTAGGAAATAAAATATTTTTTGCAAGACGATATCACCAAAAAAAATATTGTTTGTCCTGAAAGAAAACAATACTTGTTGTATTACTTTATCTTTAATAACGACAAAGTATTGTGTATTATTTTATTTCATGGTCTTTTGTACCAGTTTCTGTTTTCTACCGATCTGTTTTGGATGCTGAACATTTTATGTTCTGAAAATCCCTCCCCCAAAAAAATAATGACAAGACATCACAATTACAATACAATTCAAGACAAGATGGTAAGGGGAACAATGCCCCTGAGGGCTTACAATCTAAAAGGGAGGGGCCAGTGATACATGAGGAGGTAGCTGCGTGGGAATAAATTGTATGAGAACGTGAAGGTTCAGCGGTTAGGTTGAGGTGGGATAGGCTTCCTGAAGAGATGAGTCTTAAGGGAACGCCTAAAGGCAGTCAGTGTGGGAGATAGACGGACAGGTTGGGATAAGGAGTTCCAAAGAATGTCCAAAATATTGCCCCTCATTAGTCTCAGGGTCGGTGCAAACCTGTGCGATCCGGGACGTGCGCCCCGGGACCGCGCAATCTTGCACAATTGCACACTGCGATTGCCGCGCTGCCCCATTGATTTTAATGGGGTTACATACGAGTGGCAATCGCTGAAAAAAAAGGTACATGTACCTTTTTTTGCGACACACGTCGTGCGGCTATTTTAGGCTTGTTCGAGTTCAGTTACACAGGCGGAATCGCGGTGGGAACTATAATGGCGACTGGGGTGCCATTAAAAATTATTGGGCCGTGATGGGCGACTCTGTGACCGCAGAGCAATCCGCACGGTATTGTGCACATTTGACGCGTGGATCGCGCAGGTGTGAACTTGGCTTCATTTCGTTTTGTTTTATAAAGAAAAGAACCGACATCGTAAAACAAATAAAACAAATAAAAATCCCATAAACAAAAAGTGAAGATCAGATTTTCACAACATTGCCGACTTCACCAGTAAACAATAAATATAATAATAGAGACCTGACTTCAGAGTGAAAACCATGGGCCACAACTGACCCATTTTACAGGAAATCACAAGAATTTCAGGCTGGGCCGGGTCATAGATACACGGGACAGATTGGTAAAGCAGGAATGTAATTGTGCGCCATGGACAGTATGCTCTCATATTTAAAGTGTACCTAAAATCAAAACTGGGGATTTAACCCTTCCCTACTGTCGTCAAGAGTATGCATACACTTTAAATAATTACAATTGTGGCACAGCAACGCTGGTTATAATAGTGTGATAAGGATCACATGAGAGTGCGACCTACACACCCAGCCTCACCCTGTGCAGAGACAGGTCAATAATCTTACATACACATACACACGTGTGGTAGCTGTCATCATGTGCTTTATGACGGTATCCACTGTTGAAATTCTGACCTTTAAAAAAATGTCTGTATCACTCGCTGCCACACCCAGACAGGAATGTAAAAGATTTTACACTATGGTAGATTCTTCTCAGAGTTTCTCAATTTCAACTTAGAGCATTCAGTGATTGAGCATAATGATTTTTAAAGAACATTTAATGAAAAGAAAATGAAATATTTTACAGAAAAGATCATCCTAATAGGCATAAACAGCAATAGAATTACAAGGTGTAGAAGTGAAACATACTAAATTGAGTCTACCTAATCTTTGATACAGTTAGGATCACCTAAAGGGTAAGTCCAAACTGATGTTGCAAGGGCAACTGCCCTCATAAATGACTCTTAGGGGCTGATTTAGCTGGACAGATGCTGTTCACACAATACTTTCTCCACAAGATGGCGCTGAGGAGTATAGTCATTTTCTATGCTCCTCGGGTCCATCTAGCAGTGGTAATGTCACGTGAACAAAGATTTATAAATCAGCCTCTTAGTATTCTTTAATAGCTCCAATGGTAAAACTAGAGCTTCAAGCTCCCTGTGCAATTACCTTGTTGTAGTCGCCCTGGAGCATTTTTGTATGACCAGCAAAACAACCCTCAATGCCAACTCAACCTGCTGAAAAGCACATTCAATGCAGTTCACCACAATGCTCCGTGTTGCCAAAAAATGGTGCGCGTCATTTTCTTTTTGACCTTTTATTAATTGCCAGCCCATTTATTTTCAACATGCAAAAAAAGGGGCGATAACACACCAGGATGCCAAGGTCAGCATGGGCCCTAAATGAGTTGTATTACCCAGATAGCAAATCATTACGGTGAGATGGAAAGTTTATTTTCTTGAAGATAAAGATCGTATATATAGTTACATAGTATTGGAGGTTGAATAAAGACACAGGTCCATCGAGTTCAACCTTTGTGTGTCTGTATGTGATTGTGTATGTGTGTGTGTGTACACAAGCCCCTGTGTGGTCTAGTTTTTTAAGAGTACCTGTACCCCTGAATGTTACGGTCTCTGAGGAAGGTATCTAAATGCTTTTTGAATGATTCAATACTCTCCGCTGATACCACTGCTTGTGGCAGCGAGTTCCAGACCCTGACCGCTCTAACTGAGAAGAAGCCCCTACGCCCCTTGTGGTTAAATCTTTTCTCCACCAGTTTTAGGTGGTGGCCTCTAGTCTATGTTATGGAGTTTACTGTAAAAAGTTTATTGCTGATGTTGCCATCACCACCAAACATTTTGTACATGAAAATCATGTCCCCTCTTAATCTCCTCACTTCCAGCGTGACCATGTTTAGATTTAGTAACCTTGTCTCATAGCTTAGGTCCTCCAGCCCCTTAATTAGTTTAGTTGCCCTTCTCATATATATGTGTTTTGTTTTTCTGGCAGGATTCTTTGAGCTGTGTCCGGGCTGAGAAGGGCCAAATAGAGGAAAATAGAGAGTCCCACCGGCCTGAGAAGGGGTCTCAGCAATAACAATACAATGGCTGCGTGGTTCCACTTTCTGCTCTTCACAGGTAAGAAATCAGATTGTGTGATTCCCCAAACGTTACTTCATATTGTAAGTTCCATATCCAATGAATGATCATTTACTAAAGATGAGTTACATTTATAAAGCACATTCGCTGCTCACTTTCCGCCACCCATTTGCTCGAACTAGCTACATTCATATAAAATCTGGATAACCTGTTCACTCGGAAATCAGCGTGTCAGGAACGTGTATTTATGATAAGGACTAAACTTTCAGCATAGCCATCAGCATTGTAATAGGAATACATACTAGACTTGTGTCTGATAATACAATCAAAGCTTACTTTAAAAAAATCCCTTTTATGTAGTGAGCGCTGCCTTCCGTCCAGGGCTGGATTTACTCTGCTGCCCCAAGGCCAGGTTCTTCAATGCCCCCCCCTACCCCAACCCCCCCCCCACCCCATGGAGAATGGCAGACCTGCAGGCTGCATACAAGTGATCTCGGCGACATTGCCGGGATCACTTGTACAAAACAAGCAGCAGCTTCCCCGCTGTACATTTAGCTCTGTTTGCCCAATGCAGAGCTAAATGTAGAAAACAACTACCCGCCCGGTGCCCAGAACTGCATGTCAGGAGATAGGAATTGCACACCCCTGCTGCCCCTCTACTACCTGCTGCCCCTCTACTACCTGCTGCCCCTCTACTCCCTGCTGCCCCAAGGCCGGGCCTTGGTTGGCCTTGTGGGAAATCCGGCCCTGCTTCCGTCTGCCCATCACTTCCAACAACTTCCTGGATTCCCAGTGTGCTTTGTGTCTCTTTCCCTGCCGCTTGATGTGATGCAATCTCCATTTCTCAACACTACATGTCCCATCATGCATTGCTTCCAGCAATCAAGGATGATCTTACATTGTTCAGATGCTGAGTTGTAGTTCAGAAGGCGGGCTCTGTGAGAGCGGTGACACCAGGACTAGGTGTAATGACGTCAGTGCATTGAGGACGTCCATCCTATGGGCATCTTCGATAGGTAACATTTAGATGGATCTGGTTATTTGGAGAGGGATAAAACTTATGGAAATTCAATATAGAAATACAGATTTATGTTTTTAGTTTTTGAGCAGAGATTCCCTTTAAATGTGGAATTACTTTTTCACACAGTTGTAGATTGCTATTTTATATTCATTGTCATTAATATTATTATTGTTTTAAACTAGTAATAATAATAATAATAAACACATATATGTATTGTGGAACTCATTACATTTCATTCATTTATTTGATTCTTTTATTGTGTTCCCCCTGAATATATTTAAATATGTAGATAGTAAACAATTGTCATTGTGTTAATAAAATACTTTCTGCCTTTTTGCCTTTTTTTCCATCCTTTGTTGCATCTCAGTTCTGCTGATGTTGTGTGATTCTGCCATGGAGGTACCTTTTTTTTTTTCCAAACACATCCTGTTATGGGATGACAACGCTCTGTTCCCTATCTCCCAGTTGCGCTCCTGTGTTGTCACCCCATAACAGGAAATGCCTGGACTAGGACTTTTTGGCAGGATCACCAAGAGTTACTTTGATGAAAGCTGCAGATTTAGCAATATTGAAAGTGACTTCTGAAATGTAATTTACATGTTAACAATGATGTGAGATTTTAAGGAAATATAATGTATTTATTTTTTTATTTAGGGCTCATAGTGGTTGCCAACTGCCAAACTTCAGGTGAGTTATTGCTTTGTGCATTTTGGAAAGTATTAGGAAAAACACATTTAGGCCCCTCAGATACAACTTTCATATCTATCAGCAAATCCAAGACATTCAAAGAAATAAGAGATGGGAAACGCAGTATGATAAAGAGAACACATATTTTATATAAAAGTGATGGACTACAATCTCAATACAAATGAGTAAACTAAACATGAGATTGTAGTCCATCCCGGAAGCGGGCTTGGAGCGGTGACTACTTTACAACACACACAGGAACCATGGGGAACAGACGTAGTCACCCTCCAGAAGGAAGGACAGTGTCAGAGATGATTGGAGGATCTACAGCCGAGTGATACACAAATAAGATACATTGTAGTTCATAGTTCAGGGACTTGACTCCGGAGTTTAGTGTCACTTTAATTATTATTATTATACAGGATTTATATAGCGCCAATTATTGCTCTCAATCCGATGTTTGCGGCGATATGTAAAATGTGCGGCGTAATGGGCGCAATTGTAATTTTCACATGTATGCGCACCCGACGCATGTTTGCACGCATGTATGTATGGGTGGGGACTTTAAAAAATATTTGTGTGACTTTAAATTATTTTTCATGTGTGACTTTAATTTCTTTTTTTAGCAACTTACATTTTTTTCCCCCACTTAATGTTATTGCTATCACATAGGAAACTAAGAAACCCCCCTATGTGATAGCAAAGAGATGTGACAGGTCCTCTTTATGGAGACATCAGGGGTCTCCAAAACCCCTAATGTCACCTAGGAACCCCCAAAGAAATCTGCTTCATCAGCTTCTCTCCAGGGACTGAAGGTGCTGAGTGACACAAGAATGCGGAAGTGATGTAATATACATCACTTCCACATTCTGACAGCGGAGAGGGGACCGGAGGGAGATCGTATACTGAACTCCCTCTGATCCCTTGTCACCGATCCACCATGCTGGTCCCGGGCTCGCACCGGGCACAGCGATTAGCTGGTTGTCGCAGCGATCACAGTGCTGGGACCATTAATTTGCTGTTGAGGGTCTACCCCCGGACACCAAGGGACCCAGCTACAGCATTAACTCAATGAGCGCTGGTCCTCCGCTGGTACAGCATGATGGTATTATTCCGTCACAGGTCGTTAATAAACTGGACGATAGAAAAGGAATAATCCCATCATCGGTAGGGAATGGGTTAAAGGTTATTTAAGTAAAGAACATAAAGAATTAAAGAAGTAAAGAATTCAATAACCAAACAATGTGATAACATGAGAGTAACAGGAGACGCAGGATAAGATGGGATACAATCTAAAATGTAACACTGAAAAATGTTCCTTACATTTAATTGCAGGATCGACAACAACCGCAACTCTGAATATATCTGCCGAGACAACTGCAGCTGCAACAACCAAAGTAACTGTGACAAATGAAACAACTGCCACAACTACGACTACCACAACACCAACTACAACTACAGCATCATCAACTGCATCTGACACTAGGACAACTACAGCAGCACAGACAACAACTATGCTAGCACCAACCACATACGCATCACCAACAACTACAACTGAACCCGTTACAGCAGAACCACTACTAATTACAGAATCAACTACAACTGCCCCAGCTACAACTACAGAAGAACCAACTACAAGTTCCGCACCTACAACTACGGAAGTATCAACGACAACGGCCCCAGCTACAACTACAGAAGTGTCAACTACAACGGCCCCACCTACAACTACAGAAGCATCAACTACAACTGCTCCAGCTACAACTACAGAAGTATCAACAACAACGGCCCCACCTACAACTACAGAAGCATCAACTACAACGGCCCAAGCTACAACTCCAGAAGTATCAACTACAACGGCCCCAGCTACAACTACAGAAGTATCAACTACAACGGCCCCAGCTACAACTACAGAAGCATCAACTACAACAGCCACCGCTACAGCTACAGAAGTATCAACTACAACTGCCCCAGCTACAACTACAGAAGCATTAACTACAACTGCCCCCGCTACAACTACAGAAGTATCAACTACAACAGCCCCCGATACAACTACAGAAGTATCAACTGCAACAGCCCCAGCTACAACTACAGAAGTATCAACTGCAACAGCCCCCGCTACAACTACAGAAGTATCAACTACAACGGCCCCACCTACAACTACAGAAGCATCAACTACAACTGCCCCCGATACAACTACAGAAGTATCAACTACAACTTCCCCACCTACAACTACAGAAGTATCAACTGCAACAGCCCCAGCTACAACTACAGAAGTATCAACTGCAACAGCCCCAGCTACAACTACAGAAGTATCAACTGCAACAGCCCCAGCTACAACTACAGAAGTATCAACTGCAACAGCCCCAGCTACAACTACAGAAGTATCAACTGCAACAGCCCCAGCTACAACTACAGAAGTATCAACTGCAACAGCCCCAGCTACAACTACAGAAGTATCAACTGCAACAGCCCCAGCTACAACTACAGAAGTATCAACTGCAACAGCCCCAGCTACAACTACAGAAGTATCAACTGCAACAGCCCCAGCTACAACTACAGAAGTATCAACTGCAACAGCCCCAGCTACAACTACAGAAGTATCAACTGCAACAGCCCCAGCTACAACTACAGAAGTATCAACTGCAACAGCCCCAGCTACAACTACAGAAGTATCAACTGCAACAGCCCCAGCTACAACTACAGAAGTATCAACTGCAACAGCCCCAGCTACAACTACAGAAGTATCAACTGCAACAGCCCCAGCTACAACTACAGAAGTATCAACTGCAACAGCCCCAGCTACAACTACAGAAGTATCAACTGCAACAGCCCCAGCTACAACTACAGAAGTATCAACTGCAACAGCCCCAGCTACAACTACAGAAGTATCAACTGCAACAGCCCCAGCTACAACTACAGAAGTATCAACTACAACAGCCCAAGCTACAACTACAGAAGTATCAACTACAACAGCCCCAACTACAACTACAGAAGTATCAACTACAACTGCCCCAGCTACAACTACAGAAGTATCAACTACAACTGCCCCCGCTACAACTACAGAAGCATCAACTACAACTGCCCCACCTACAACTACAGAAGCATCAACTACAACGGCCCCAGCTACAACTACAGAAGCATCAACTACAACAGCCCCAGCTACAACTACAGAGGTATCACCTACAACGGCCCCAGCTACAACTACAGAAGTATCAACTACAACGGCCACAGCTACAACTACAGAAGTATCAACTAGAACAGCCCCACCTACAACTACAGAAGTATCAACTACAACGGCCCCAGCTACAACTACAGAAGCATCAACTACAACGGCCCCAGCTACAACTACAGAAGTATCAACTAGAACAGCCCCACCTACAACTACAGAAGTATCAACTACAACGGCCCCAGCTACAACTACAGAAGCATCAACTACAACGGCCCCAGCTACAACTACAGAAGTATCAACTACAACTGCCCCCGCTACAACTACAGAAGTATCAACTACAACAGCCCCACCTACAACTACAGAAGCATCAACTACAACAGCCCCAGCTGCAACTACAGAAGTATCAACTACAACGGCCCCAGCTACAACTACAGAAGTGTCAACTACAACAGCCAAAACTACAACTACAGAAGTATCAACTACAACGGCCCCCGATACAACTACAGAAGTGTCAACTACAACAGCCCAAACTACAACTACAGAAGTATCAATTACAACTTCCCCACCTACAACTACAGAAGTATCAACTACAACTGCCCCACCTACAACTACAGAAGTATCAACTACAACTGCCCCACCTACAACTACAGAAGTATCAACTACAACTGCCCCAGCTACAACTACAGAAGTATCAACTACAACTGCCCCACCTACAACTACAGAAGTATCAACTACAACTTCCCCACCTACAACTACAGAAGTATCAACTACAACTGCCCCAGCTACAACTACAGAAGTATCAACTACAACTGCCCCACCTACAACTACAGAAGTATCAACTACAACTGCCCCAGCTACAACTACAGAAGTATCAACTACAACTTCCCCACCTACAACTACAGAAGTATCAACTACAACTGCCCCAGCTACAACTACAGAAGTATCAACTACAACTGCCCCAGCTACAACTACAGAAGTATCAACTACAACTGCCCCCGCTACAACTACAGAAGTATCAACTACAACTTCCCCACCTACAACTACAGAAGTATCAACTGCAACAGTCCCAGCTACAACTACAGAAGTATCAACTACAACAGCCCCAGCTACAACTACAGAAGTATCAACTACAACGGCCCCATCTACAACTACAGAAGTATCAACTACAACTGCCCCAGCTACAACTACAGAAGTATCAACTACAACTGCCCCATCTACAACTACAACAGAACCAACTACAACTGCCCCACCTTCAACAACAACAGTAACAACTACAACTGCTCCAACTACAACTACAGAAGTATCAACTACAATGGCTCCAGCTGCAACTACAGAAGTATCAACTACAACTGCCCCAGCTGCAACTACAGAAGTATCAACTACAACTTCCCCACCTACAACTACAACAGAACCAACTACATCTGCCCCACCTTCAACAACAACAGTAACAACTACAACTGCTCCAACTACAGCAGAACAAACTACAACTGCCCCATCTACAACTACAACAGAACCAACTACAACTGCCCCACCAACAACTACAACAGAACTAACTACAACTGCTCCACCTACAACTACTACTACACTACCAACAACTACAAAACCTAAAGCAGAAAACTATAATTATTTCTTTATTATAATAATGAATCTGAGATTTATACCAGAATATAGGGATCCTTCATCCTCACTATACATAGATCTGAAAAAGAAGGTTGAGAATTCCGTGAGTATAAGAACTATTGTTATTCATCTAAATTTCATTCCCGAGTCTCCTGAGATTCCTGAATTTAATCTTCTAGATATGTGAAGGGGAATTGATTAATTTACAGTAAATGGTAACTTTATAAAAGATAAATAAGTAGCTGATACTTTATATAAAAGAAATACAACTCCGGGTGCAGTTCTCATCTTCAGTGTCCAGCACTGTCCCTCACCGACCCTTCAGTCCTCTTCCATGTTGAATGACGCCCAGCATCATTCAATGCACCTCCTCTGAGCCCAGGCTGTGATGGGCCCAGTCCCCGGGACGATTCATCACATGGGCCTGGGATCACACTACAATACCTTTAGAGATTGGAGATGATGTAGTAATGTCAGTATTAAAGACCCATCATCACCGCCGGGAAAAGACCCAAGGAGCTCATGTGACCATCATTAGACAAGTGGAAAAATGGATGTATGAAGGGAATATTTAAAAAGAGATGCAGGAGGAAGAGTGTTAGGAGGGAAGGCCATAAAAATAAATAAATATATATATATCTGCATATATAAAAGAGGGCACAGGGGTGACCCCCTAAAATGTCAGCGCTATTTTCCAATGGCTGGTAAAGGTTGGGCTGCTGTGCTACTGCCTGGCACCATACCTATCTATGCCCACCTATTTTCTGACTGATGAGTTAGAGGTAAGAAAGGGTGTTTTCATGCTATGCCCAGAAACAACATGCAAACAATCTTCGGAAAAAGGAATAGTTTGCGTTGAGCTTGCAACCTGCTGCCTGCATGTGGGGTATATGATATATTAGAGAAAATCTCTAGCCATCCAAAAATGTATTCCCCCTGGAGCAACCAACCCCCCATCCTCTGATCAGTATGCACCCTTTCATTAGTATTTCCCTGCCCTTAAAATTCCTGTGATAACCCTTTACACTTACAGTCATGTGACCATCATCTCCTCGATGCTGCAGATCTTTAAGTGGGGACAAACCAGACACACAGTTATTACTTTGTTTCTGTTTAACAGCTTTCCAATGGACATTGTGACTAGAGGCTAATGGGGTGTGTGTGTATGTGTTGTTATTGGGAAAATGATCTAACATTAACTTTCGACATGACAAACCCATCTCACTAATTCTATCTATTCTCCTTGCAGGCGTTAATTATCATCCGTGTAACGGATCCTGACTGTATTCGTGTCACTGTGCACGGCTTCAGGTAAGATAACCGAATTTGAGAGAGGGGGTGGTGTACGGGGTCCTGGGTGAGGCCTCTCTGACTTCCACCACTTTTAATTTCGGGGAAGTTCTGTGTGCCGGGGATCGATCGAAAGTACGAACTTATCGAGTTGTGGGACCTCATTACTTCCGGTTTCCTCAGAACTACGCACACAAAACATGTTCTGCACAAGCACCATCCGCGGCATTGCCCCATACACATAGACCACAGCAATAAAGTAATAAAATGATCTGGGATCACAGTAAGCCAGCACGTTATTTATCTCGGGTGCCCCACTCAATATGGCCGCCGCTTGAGTGGGGCACCTGAGATAAATAACGTGCTGGCTTACTGTGATCCTAGATCATTTTATTACTTTATTGCTGTGGTCTATGTGTATGGGGCAATGCCATGGATGGCGCTCGTGCAGAACATGTTTTGTGTGCAAACCTCGTAGTTCTGAGGAAACCGGAAGTAATGAGGTCCCACAACTCGATAAGTTCGTACTTTCGATCGATCACCGGCTTTTATATTCCTCGCTGCTTTGGTCCCAGGAGGAGGAATTTTGTCTGGTCACCCCTGTGGTTGGTGCGGGGTGATTGGTGAGGTGGAGCGGTGTATTTCCTGTCTGTGGATAGTTTTGGCTTTACATACACCTTAGAGGGGATCAGTGTACGCGGTCTGTATGTCTGTTCTCACATTATACGTCCCGTGTGATGGCATTATATGTCTGTGTGATGGCAGATCTGACCGGCAAAGCTGAGATATTTCTGTGTGTTTCCTCTACAGTGAAGGTTCCACCATCGCCAACACTTCAGCAGAATTTCCAAATTCCAATCAAACGGACGCGAGGGTCCAGGACAGGTTTGACACAAATGCTAAAAATAACAGCACCTTGGACGACATTCCTCTCTTTTTTGTAAACACAACAACTCCAGGTAGGTGAAACCCTAAAGAAATATTCATTAAATAAAGTTTATGAGAAGCAGGGAATAGAAACCATTCCCGTACATAATACTGGGGCATCACCAGAAATCTACATGTATTAAACACCAACTACCCCCTACGGCCAGTGTCAGCGCCATGTGTAACAGTGATGGGCAGTAAAAAGTGTTATACAAACATCACCGCAATACACAGCAACACACAACTAGTGGTACAGAGCATGTGAGGTCAGATCACATAAAGAAATCATCTATGGATAGACTTACTCCAAGTTTATGGTTAAGATGAATCCGCTTATGTTTTTCCCTTCCTGCTTCCTCCAGCACCCACAACAACTACAACTGCTCCATCTACAACTACCGAAGTATCAACTACAACTGCCCCAGCTACAACTACCGAAGTATCAACTACAACTGCCCCCGATACAACTACAGAAGTATCAACTACAACTGCTCCAGCTACAACTACAGCAGAACCAACTACAACTGCCCCAGCTACAACAGAACTAACTACAACTGCCCCAACTACAACTACAACAGAACCAACTACAACTGCCCCACCTACAACAGAACAAACTACAACTGCCCCATCTACAACTACAGAGGAAACAACTACAACTGCCCCACCTTCAACTACAGAAGTATCAACTACAACTGCCCCACCTACAACTACAGAAGTATCAACTACAACTGCCCCATCTACAACTACATCAGAACCAACTACACCTGCTCCAACTACAACAGAACCAACTACAACTGCCCCAGCTACAACAGAACTAACTACAACTGCCCCATCTACAACTACAACAGAACCAACTACAACTGCCCCAGCTACAACAGAACTAACTACAACTGCCCCATCTACAACTACAACAGAACCAACTACAACTGCCCCATCTACAACTACAACAGAACCAACTACAACTGCCCCACCTACAACAGAACTAACTACAACTGCCCCATCTACAACTACAACAGAACCAACTACAATTGCCCCACCTACAACAGAACAAACTACAACTGCCCCAGCTCCAACTACAGAAGAACCAACTACAACTGCTCCAACTACAACAGAATCTACTACAACTGCCCCATCTACAACTACAGAAGAAACAACTACAACTGCTTCACCTACAACTACAGCAGAACCAACTACAACTGCTCCAACTACAACAGAATCTACTACAACTGCCCCATCTACAACTACAACAGAACCAACTACAATTGCCCCACCTACAACAGAACAAACTACAACGGCCCCAGCTACAACTACAGAAGAATCAACTACAACTGCTCCAACTACAACAGAATCTACTACAACTGCCCCATCTACAACTACAACAGAACCAACTACAATTGCCCCACCTACAACAGAACAAACTACAACGGCCCCAGCTACAACTACAGAAGAATCAACTACAACTGCTCCAACTACAACAGAATCAACTACAACTGCCCCATCTACAACTACAACAGAACCAACTACAACTGCCCCACCTACAACAGAACAAACTACAACGGCTCCAGCTACAACTACAGAAGAACCAAGTACAACTGCCCCACCTACAACAGAACAAACTACAACGGCTCCAGCTACAACTACAGAAGAACCAAGTACAACTGCCCCACCTACAACAGAACAAACTACAACGGCTCCAGCTACAACTACAGAAGAACCAAGTACAACTGCCCCACCTACAACAGAACAAACTACAACGGCTCCAGCTACAACTACAGAAGAACCAAGTACAACTGCCCCACCTACAACAGAACAAACTACAACGGCTCCAGCTACAACTACAGAAGAACCAAGTACAACTGCCCCACCTACAACAGAACAAACTACAACGGCTCCAGCTACAACTACAGAAGAACCAAGTACAACTGCCCCACCTACAACAGAACAAACTACAACGGCTCCAGCTACAACTACAGAAGAACCAAGTACAACTGCCCCACCTACAACAGAACAAACTACAACGGCTCCAGCTACAACTACAGAAGAACCAAGTACAACTGCCCCACCTACAACAGAACAAACTACAACGGCTCCAGCTACAACTACAGAAGAACCAAGTACAACTGCCCCACCTACAACAGAACAAACTACAACGGCTCCAGCTACAACTACAGAAGAACCAAGTACAACTGCCCCACCTACAACAGAACAAACTACAACGGCTCCAGCTACAACTACAGAAGAACCAAGTACAACTGCCCCACCTACAACAGAACAAACTACAACGGCTCCAGCTACAACTACAGAAGAACCAAGTACAACTGCCCCACCTACAACAGAACAAACTACAACGGCTCCAGCTACAACTACAGAAGAACCAAGTACAACTGCCCCACCTACAACAGAACAAACTACAACGGCTCCAGCTACAACTACAGAAGAACCAAGTACAACTGCCCCACCTACAACAGAACAAACTACAACGGCTCCAGCTACAACTACAGAAGAACCAAGTACAACTGCCCCACCTACAACAGAACAAACTACAACGGCTCCAGCTACAACTACAGAAGAACCAAGTACAACTGCCCCACCTACAACAGAACAAACTACAACGGCTCCAGCTACAACTACAGAAGAACCAAGTACAACTGCCCCACCTACAACAGAACAAACTACAACGGCTCCAGCTACAACTACAGAAGAACCAAGTACAACTGCCCCACCTACAACAGAACAAACTACAACGGCTCCAGCTACAACTACAGAAGAACCAAGTACAACTGCCCCACCTACAACAGAACAAACTACAACGGCTCCAGCTACAACTACAGAAGAACCAAGTACAACTGCCCCACCTACAACAGAACAAACTACAACGGCTCCAGCTACAACTACAGAAGAACCAAGTACAACTGCCCCACCTACAACAGAACAAACTACAACGGCTCCAGCTACAACTACAGAAGAACCAAGTACAACTGCCCCACCTACAACAGAACAAACTACAACGGCTCCAGCTACAACTACAGAAGAACCAAGTACAACTGCCCCACCTACAACAGAACAAACTACAACGGCTCCAGCTACAACTACAGAAGAACCAAGTACAACTGCCCCACCTACAACAGAACAAACTACAACGGCCCCAGCTACAACTACAGAAGAACCAACTACAACTGCCCCACTTACAACTACAACAGAACTAACTACAACTGCCCCACCTACAAGTACAACAGAACCAACTACAACTGCTCCAACTACAACAGAACCAACTACAACTGCCCCAGCTACAACAGAACTAACTACAACTGCCCCATCTACAACTACAACAGAACCAACTACAACTGCCCCAGCTACAACAGAACTAACTACAACTGCCCCGCATACAACTACTGCTACACTACCAACAACTACAATACCTAAACCAAAAACCTATAATTATTTCTTTGTTATAATAATGAATCTGGAATTTGATGAAGATTTTAGGAATTCTTCATCCGAGAAATACAAGAACCTCACACGAAGGATTGAGAAATACGTGAGTATAAGAACTATTGTTACTGACCTAAATTTCATTCCGAGTTTCCTGAGATTCCTGAATTTAATCTTCTAGATATGTGAAGGGGAATCGAGTCATTTACAGCAAATCTGGTAACTTTATAAAAGATAAATAAGTAGCTGATACTTTATATAAAATAAATACAACCCCGGCTGCTGTTCTCACCTTGTGTCCAGCACTGTCCCTCACAGACCCTTCAGTCCTCCTTCAGGTTATAGATTGTCATTGCTAAACATTTCTAAAGGTGTCTTTGTTGTTATTTTTATGATTTGGGTAAAGTTCCTCTTTAATCTGCCATGGGGAGAGGTGTGAGCTGTGGTTGCTGACTTCTGAACATGCTGGTACTTTGGCTGTCATGTTATTACATTTACTTTAGTACTTTGAGTCACTGTCAGTAACAAAAATGCAGATAAGGTGTTCTGACTTTACTGGGCTGTTTTGGGTCACTCAAAATATCGAAGTCAGACACAACCAGGCACCTAGCATTTTTATAGAAGGTTGGCAAGAGGCAACAGGAGCCACATTTCTCATAGTACTGCTTTCCTTCTTTTTTTATTAGATTGAGTAGAGAAGAATTGGAGCCTCTGTCTGTTTTTTTTGCTATCCAGGTCTTCAGTAGAGAGATTTCCCTTCACTTCCTGTCCAGGTTACGATGGTTCTAACCAGGGGCGTAACTAGAAATAACAGGGCCCCATAGCAAAATTTTGTATGGGGCCCCGTGATTTCTAGTTATACCCCTTGCAGAGTCCACCTGAGATCCCACCTGAGGGTGAACTTGCAGAGCCCACCATGGGATCTCTATGGTGGGCTCTGCAGTGTCACCCTCAGGTGGGCTGGTCGCACTCCTTACCTGTCCGCCTCCTCTTCCTCCACGGTCGCTGATGGGGCCCGGCCTCCTCCTCCGTCACCGGTCCCGCCTCCTTCTTCGTCACCGGGCCCCGCCTCCTCCCCTGCT
The DNA here is from genome assembly GCF_000935625.1 of Nanorana parkeri. Classification (NCBI taxonomy): domain Eukaryota; kingdom Metazoa; phylum Chordata; class Amphibia; order Anura; family Dicroglossidae; genus Nanorana; species Nanorana parkeri. The sequence continues at coordinate 978,627 of NW_017306798.1, read as the reverse complement.
GCGGACCACGGGCCCCGCCTTCCCTGCCGCCGCTGGCTCTCATTGACTCTGTGGAGAGGAACGCGCTGCTGCACAGATTACTGTCAGCGATCTGAACAGCGGCGTGTTAGTCTTCAGCCGCCAGTGAAAGCCACCAGCAGAGGATCCCATAGCGACCCAGGCGGCATCTGGCCGGGCTCCACTGTGCCCCGGGCCCCATAGCGGCCGCCTGGGTCGCTATGGTGATTGTTACGCCATTGGTTCTAACAGATGGGAAGGAATATCTGCAAAAGGGACACAAACAGAAGCAAATCTTACAGTAGCTTTCCCCAACTCTACTACAATGAGTGTTTTTTTAATTTATTTTGATGTTAAATTTGGAGATTTGCCCTCACTTCCTGTCTAGTAGAACAGTTTTCAGAAGAACAGGAAATTGATTTAAAAAATTTCCCTATGACCCTGGATAGTAATAAGAACCCGACAGAGGTTCTAATCCTTCCGCGTTCTCTTCACAAACAGACAAATTTGTCTGAACTTACACAGTAATCAAATTACAAATGATGAAACTTTACATTTGGACATGACAAACCGATCTCAATAATTCTATCTATTCTCCTTGCAGGCGTTAATTATCATTAAAAAAACGAATTCTGAATGTATTGGTGTCACTGTGCACGGCTTCAGGTAAGATAACCGAATATTATTATATGGGAGAGGGGATAGTGTACGGGGTTCTGGGTGAGGCCTCCCTAACTTCCAGCACTCGGCTTCCACAATGTTATTTCCGGGGATATTCATATAATTAACATTAAAGCTGAAGTTTTATCTGCTTTTATTCTGCCCTCCCTGATCCCACCCCTCCACCCCCAGGGCCGGATTTACACTCTCTGCTGCCCCAAGGCCAGGTTCCTCAATGTGCCCCCCCCCAATGGTGAATGGCAGATCTGCAGGCTGCATATAAGTGATCTTGGCGACATCGCCGGGATGACTTGTACAAAACAAGCGGCGGCTTCCCCGCTGTACATTTAGCTCTGCTTGCCCACAGCAGGGCTAAATGTAGAAAACAACTACCCGCCCGGCGCCCCAAATTGCATGTCCCGGGCATCGGGAGATAAGAATTCCTCACCCCTGCTACCCCTCTACTCCCTGCTGCCCCAAGGCCGGGTCTTGGTTGGCCTTGTGGGAAAACTGGCCCTGTCCACCCCTTCACTTTTTACATAGCTTACTGAATACATCACAGCACCCTGCCCCAGTACTCCTCTCTAGAACCCTCAGTGATGATGCAAGCAGTGGGCGGGCTCTTGGGAGGAGTTATGCAAATATCAAAAATGCCTTGATGGGTGGATCTCAGTCTGGAGGAGTGGGCATTCCTGGGCAGGCTGTATTTGCATACAGACCACCCTGGGTAACACCCGCATGTGATGCTGAGCCTCCATGAACTGAAATCCAATGAATGAAAGGGGCGGGGCCAGGGGCAATCAGGTTGGGGAGGAGAGCGATAGATGATGCTGGACATCCCCCATCCATGAGGCGGGCTCTATCTGACTGGCAGCAGCTTCTAATGCACATTGTGAGAAGCTCATAGTGAAGCAGTTTCAGTCTAGGAGAGGATACTCAGGAGTTCAGCTTTAAAGGAAATTTTAAGATAAAACGGTTCTTTTAGTCTTTTATACAGTTTGGAAATAAATTAATTAAAGGAGAACTATGGGGTCAGTGTTTTTCCAAATACATCTCCTTAGGGTAACGGGAGGACACAAACTAGCGTCCTCCCGTCACCCTAAGCTCAGTATATAGGGAGCTACAGCTACAGATCTACTGAGCCGACCTGTGACAGTCTCATTGTCACAGGTCGGCTAGAACTATGAGGTGAGTGAAAAGCACCCCCCTCATAGTTCTCCTTTAAAAGATAATTTTATGACATTTTGTGTTTTACCTCTCTATACCAATAAAAACTGATTGAATAAAAAAAAAAGATAATTTTATAAAGCCTTTTAAAATTGTAAAAAAAAGTCATTTCGGATTCCGCCTGACAAATTTTTACATTTTGGTTTCAGTCTAAAAAATTAATTTGGGTGCATCCCTTGTCTTGACGTGTTTCGGCCTCCACAGCCTTAGTCATAACAGTTACAATTGCTTCTTTGTATACAAGATGAATAACTATTAATAGAATTTCGGGGAAGTTCTGTGTTCCGGCTTTTATATTCCTCGCCGCTGATCCCAGGAGGAGGAATTTTGTCTGGTCACCTCTGTGGTTGGTGCGGGGTGATTGGTGAGGTGGAGCGGTGTATTTCCTGTCTGTGGATAGTTTTGGCTTTACATACACCTTAGAGGGGATCAGTGTACGCGGTCTGTATGTCTGTTCTCGCACTATACAGTACGTCCCGGGTTGTTACAAAGAGTCATATGTCTGTGTGATGGCAGATCTGACCTGCTAAGCTGAGATATTTCTGTGTTTCCTCTACAGACCAGGTTCCACCATCGCCAACACTTCAGCAGAATTTCCGAATAACACTCAAACGGACATGGGAGTCCAGGACAAGTTTGACACAAATGCTAAAAATAGTACTAACAGCACCTTGGACGGCATTCCTCTCTTTTTTGTAAACACAACAACTCCAGGTAGGTGAAACCTTAAAAAAAATATTCATTAATAAAGTTTATGAGAAGCAGGAAATAGAAACCATTCCCGTACATAATACTGGGGCATCACCAGAAATCTACATGTATTAAACACCAACTACCCCCTACGGCCAGTGTCACCCCCATGTGTTACAGTGATGGGCAGTAAAAGGCATTATACACACATCACCACAATACACAGCAACACACAACTAGTGGTACAGAGCATGTGAGGTCAGATCACATAAAGAAATCATCTATGGATAGACTTACTCCAAGTTTATGGTTAAGATTAATCCGCTTATGTTTTTCTCTTCCTGCTTCCTCCAGCACCCACAACAACTACAACAGAACCAACTACAACGGCCCCCGATACAACTACAGAAGTATCAACTACAACTGCCCCCGATACAACTACCGAAGTATCAACTGCAACCGCCCCCGACTACAACTGCCCCCGATACAACTACAGAAGTATCAACTACAACTGCCCCCGATACAACTACAGAAGTATCAACTGCAACCGCCCCCGCTACAACTACCGAAGTATCAACTACAACGGCCCCAGCTACAACTACAGAAGTATCAACTACAACAGCCCCCGATACAACTACAGAAGTATCAACTACAACTGTTCCACCTACAACTACAGAAGTATCAACTACAACTGCCCCAGCTACAACTACCGAAGTATCAACTACAACGGCCCCCGCTACAACTACAGAAATATCAACTACAACGGCCCCCGCTACAACTACAGAAATATCAACTACAACGGCCCCCGCTACAACTACAGAAATATCAACTACAACGGCCCCCGCTACAACTACAGAAATATCAACTACAACGGCCCCCGCTACAACTACAGAAATATCAACTACAACGGCCCCCGCTACAACTACAGAAATATCAACTACAACGGCCCCCGCTACAACTACAGAAATATCAACTACAACGGCCCCCGCTACAACTACAGAAATATCAACTACAACGGCCCCCGCTACAACTACAGAAATATCAACTACAACGGCCCCCGCTACAACTACAGAAATATCAACTACAACGGCCCCCGCTACAACTACAGAAATATCAACTACAACGGCCCCCGCTACAACTACAGAAATATCAACTACAACGGCCCCCGCTACAACTACAGAAATATCAACTACAACGGCCCCCGCTACAACTACAGAAATATCAACTACAACGGCCCCCGCTACAACTACAGAAATATCAACTACAACGGCCCCCGCTACAACTACAGAAATATCAACTACAACGGCCCCCGCTACAACTACAGAAATATCAACTACAACGGCCCCCGCTACAACTACAGAAATATCAACTACAACGGCCCCCGCTACAACTACAGAAATATCAACTACAACGGCCCCCGCTACAACTACAGAAATATCAACTACAACGGCCCCCGCTACAACTACAGAAATATCAACTACAACGGCCCCCGCTACAACTACAGAAATATCAACTACAACGGCCCCCGCTACAACTACAGAAATATCAACTACAACGGCCCCCGCTACAACTACAGAAATATCAACTACAACGGCCCCCGCTACAACTACAGAAATATCAACTACAACGGCCCCCGCTACAACTACAGAAATATCAACTACAACGGCCCCCGCTACAACTACAGAAATATCAACTACAACGGCCCCCGCTACAACTACAGAAATATCAACTACAACGGCCCCCGCTACAACTACAGAAATATCAACTACAACGGCCCCCGCTACAACTACAGAAATATCAACTACAACGGCCCCCGCTACAACTACAGAAATATCAACTACAACGGCCCCCGCTACAACTACAGAAATATCAACTACAACGGCCCCCGCTACAACTACAGAAATATCAACTACAACGGCCCCCGCTACAACTACAGAAATATCAACTACAACGGCCCCCGCTACAACTACAGAAATATCAACTACAACGGCCCCCGCTACAACTACAGAAATATCAACTACAACGGCCCCCGCTACAACTACAGAAATATCAACTACAACGGCCCCCGCTACAACTACAGAAATATCAACTACAACGGCCCCCGCTACAACTACAGAAATATCAACTACAACGGCCCCCGCTACAACTACAGAAATATCAACTACAACGGCCCCCGCTACAACTACAGAAATATCAACTACAACGGCCCCCGCTACAACTACAGAAATATCAACTACAACGGCCCCCGCTACAACTACAGAAATATCAACTACAACGGCCCCCGCTACAACTACAGAAATATCAACTACAACGGCCCCCGCTACAACTACAGAAATATCAACTACAACGGCCCCCGCTACAACTACAGAAATATCAACTACAACGGCCCCCGCTACAACTACAGAAATATCAACTACAACGGCCCCCGCTACAACTACAGAAATATCAACTACAACGGCCCCCGCTACAACTACAGAAATATCAACTACAACGGCCCCCGCTACAACTACAGAAATATCAACTACAACGGCCCCCGCTACAACTACAGAAATATCAACTACAACGGCCCCCGCTACAACTACAGAAATATCAACTACAACGGCCCCCGCTACAACTACAGAAATATCAACTACAACGGCCCCCGCTACAACTACAGAAATATCAACTACAACGGCCCCCGCTACAACTACAGAAATATCAACTACAACGGCCCCCGCTACAACTACAGAAATATCAACTACAACGGCCCCCGCTACAACTACAGAAATATCAACTACAACGGCCCCCGCTACAACTACAGAAATATCAACTACAACGGCCCCCGCTACAACTACAGAAATATCAACTACAACGGCCCCCGCTACAACTACAGAAATATCAACTACAACGGCCCCCGCTACAACTACAGAAATATCAACTACAACGGCCCCCGCTACAACTACAGAAATATCAACTACAACGGCCCCCGCTACAACTACAGAAATATCAACTACAACGGCCCCCGCTACAACTACAGAAATATCAACTACAACGGCCCCCGCTACAACTACAGAAATATCAACTACAACGGCCCCCGCTACAACTACAGAAATATCAACTACAACGGCCCCCGCTACAACTACAGAAATATCAACTACAACGGCCCCCGCTACAACTACAGAAATATCAACTACAACGGCCCCCGCTACAACTACAGAAATATCAACTACAACGGCCCCCGCTACAACTACAGAAATATCAACTACAACGGCCCCCGCTACAACTACAGAAATATCAACTACAACGGCCCCCGCTACAACTACAGAAATATCAACTACAACGGCCCCCGCTACAACTACAGAAATATCAACTACAACGGCCCCCGCTACAACTACAGAAATATCAACTACAACGGCCCCCGCTACAACTACAGAAATATCAACTACAACGGCCCCCGCTACAACTACAGAAATATCAACTACAACGGCCCCCGCTACAACTACAGAAATATCAACTACAACGGCCCCCGCTACAACTACAGAAATATCAACTACAACGGCCCCCGCTACAACTACAGAAATATCAACTACAACGGCCCCCGCTACAACTACAGAAATATCAACTACAACGGCCCCCGCTACAACTACAGAAATATCAACTACAACGGCCCCCGCTACAACTACAGAAATATCAACTACAACGGCCCCCGCTACAACTACAGAAATATCAACTACAACGGCCCCCGCTACAACTACAGAAATATCAACTACAACGGCCCCCGCTACAACTACAGAAATATCAACTACAACGGCCCCCGCTACAACTACAGAAATATCAACTACAACGGCCCCCGCTACAACTACAGAAATATCAACTACAACGGCCCCCGCTACAACTACAGAAATATCAACTACAACGGCCCCCGCTACAACTACAGAAATATCAACTACAACGGCCCCCGCTACAACTACAGAAATATCAACTACAACGGCCCCCGCTACAACTACAGAAATATCAACTACAACGGCCCCCGCTACAACTACAGAAATATCAACTACAACGGCCCCCGCTACAACTACAGAAATATCAACTACAACGGCCCCCGCTACAACTACAGAAATATCAACTACAACGGCCCCCGCTACAACTACAGAAATATCAACTACAACGGCCCCCGCTACAACTACAGAAATATCAACTACAACGGCCCCCGCTACAACTACAGAAATATCAACTACAACGGCCCCCGCTACAACTACAGAAATATCAACTACAACGGCCCCCGCTACAACTACAGAAATATCAACTACAACGGCCCCCGCTACAACTACAGAAATATCAACTACAACGGCCCCCGCTACAACTACAGAAATATCAACTACAACGGCCCCCGCTACAACTACAGAAATATCAACTACAACGGCCCCCGCTACAACTACAGAAATATCAACTACAACGGCCCCCGCTACAACTACAGAAATATCAACTACAACGGCCCCCGCTACAACTACAGAAATATCAACTACAACGGCCCCCGCTACAACTACAGAAATATCAACTACAACGGCCCCCGCTACAACTACAGAAATATCAACTACAACGGCCCCCGCTACAACTACAGAAATATCAACTACAACGGCCCCCGCTACAACTACAGAAATATCAACTACAACGGCCCCCGCTACAACTACAGAAATATCAACTACAACGGCCCCCGCTACAACTACAGAAATATCAACTACAACGGCCCCCGCTACAACTACAGAAATATCAACTACAACGGCCCCCGCTACAACTACAGAAATATCAACTACAACGGCCCCCGCTACAACTACAGAAGTATCAACTGCCCCAGCTACAACTACCGAAGTATCAACTACAACGGCCCCCCCTACAACTACAGAAGTATCAACTACACCTGTCCCACCTACAACTACAGAAGTATCAACTACAACTGCCCCAGCTACAACTACAGAAGTATCAACTACAACTGCCCCAGCTACAACTACAGAAGTATCAACTACAACTGCCCCCGATACAACTACAGAAGTATCAACTACAACGGCCCCAGCTACAACTACAGAAGTATCAACTACAACTGCCCCCGCTACAACTACAGAAGTATCAACTACAACTGCCCCAGCTACAACTACAGAAGTATCAACTACAACGGCCCCAGCTACAACTACAGAAGCATCAACTACAACTGCCCCCGCTACAACTACAGAAGTATCAACTACAACTGCCCCAGCTACAACTACAGAAGTATCAACTACAACAGCCCCCGCTACAACTACAGAAGTATCAACTACAACTGCCCCTGCTACAACTACAGAAGTATCAACTACAACTGCCCCCGCTACAACTACAGAAGTATCAGCTACAACTGTCCCCGCTACAACTACAGAAGTATCAACTACAACTGCCCCAGCTACATCTACAGAAGTATCAACTACAACAGCCCCCCATACAACTACAACAGCACTGACCACAACTACAACTACAATACCAAAACCCCAAACCTATAATTATTTCTTTGTTATAATAATGAATCTGAAATTCGATGAAGATTTTAGGAATTCTTCATCCGAGAAATACATGAACCTCACACGAAGGATTGAGACATACGTGAGTATAAGAACTATTGTTATTGACCTAAATTTCATTCCGAGTTTCCTGAGATTCCTGAATTTAATCTTCTAGATATGTGAAGGGGAATCGAGTCATTTACAGCAAATCTGGTAACTTTATAAAAGATAAATAAGTAGCTGATACTTTATATAAAATAAATACAACCCCGGCTGCTGTTCTCACCTTGTGTCCAGCACTGTCCCTCACAGACCCTTCAGTCCTCTTCCATGTTGTATGACGGCCTGCTGACCCATATATAGACCTGCAGGATTGAGGACAGAATGGTCAAACTATTGTATTTTTAAAGGGTTATTAAAGGTAATTTAAATGCAGAAAAGAAAATGCAAACAGTAATAAAAAAAAAAAAGAAACAATAAAAAAAATTGAAACGAACCCTGCCGCCCCTGCCATCCAACGTGGCCTTGGGGCAGCAGGGTAGAGTAAATCCGGCCCTCCTCAGGGGATGGAGAGGTGATGATGCAGCCGGTCCACACTCACTGTGCGTCACCAACACGTAACTGTACGCAGTTTCCATCCAACCGAGCCGGCACAAGGTCATGGCGATACCACTCTCAGCCTGCACAGAGATTTTCCAACTTGCGGGACAACAATGTAAGGCCAGCAAGACTGAGAGCAAGCGTCAGTGGAGTTGGTTAACTCTGCAGATAACACTTTACACACACAAACAATAGCTGCCTCCACGCGTTTCGATGGAAACATTCACCGTTCCGCACTCTCTTCACAAACAAGGAAAAATTTGGGTGGACTTGCACATTAATCAGATTACAAATGATCTAACTTTAAATATGGACCTGACAAACCTCTCTCATAATTCCATATGTTCTCCTTGCAGGCGTTAATTATCATTCGCAGAACGGATCCTGACTGTATCAGTGTCACTCTGCATGACTTAAGGTAAGATATCCGAATATTATTATATGGGAGAGGGGATAGTGTACGGGGTTCGGGGTGAGGCCTCTCTAACTTCCAGCACTCGGCTTCCACTTCCACAAATTTATTTCAGGGCATGTTCATATAACAAACTTTAAAGCTGAACTTTAATCTGTTTTTCCCCCCTCCCTGATCCCACCCCTCCACTTCCCTCCCTTATCCCACCCCTCCACTTCCCTCACAACACATTAGTGACATTTTTTAATAGATCCTTTCTGTTTCCAATACATACCCTATTTTACACCCGGTGATATCACCACTGTGTCACTGTGCATCTCTGTACAACGCAGGCAGTTCATAACTAGTGGCAGGGGCCTGCGGGGTGCTGTACATAGTTGTTTTGTTTTTTAAAACATCACAGCACTGCCTCAGTACTGCTCTCAAGAGCCCTCAGTCCTGATGCA
>NW_017306798.1:962512-969030 GCF_000935625.1 Nanorana parkeri | reverse complement strand
CATGTAGGTAACACACACATGTGATGCTGAGCCGCCATGATTGAGAGAACAGAAATCCAATGAATGAAAACGGCGGGGGGGGGAGAAGATGATGCCGGATGTTTTAAACCCAGGAAATGAGGCGGGGCTCTGTCTGACTTGCTGCAGCTTCCAATGTACATTCTAAGAAGCTCTCAGTGTGAGGTGATATCAGAGTAAGAGGAGCCGCTACAACTGTGCAAGACTGAAGGGGAGGCCGGAGGTCAGATATAAGACTGAAGGGAAGGACGGAGGTCAGATAGAAGACTGAAGGGGAGGACGGAGGTCAGATAGAAGACTGAAGGGGAGGACGGAGGTCAGATAGAAGACTGAAGGGGAGGACGGAGGTCAGATAGAAGACTGAAGGGGAGGACGGAGGTCAGATAGAAGACTGAAGGGGAGGACGGAGGTCAGATAGAAGACTGAAGGGGAGGACGGAGGTCAGATAGAAGACTGAAGGGGAGGACGGAGGTCAGATAGAAGACTGAAGGGGAGGACGGAGGTCAGATAGAAGACTGAAGGGGAGGACGGAGGTCAGATAGAAGACTGAAGGGGAGGACGGAGGTCAGATAGAAGACTGAAGGGGAGGACGGAGGTCAGATAGAAGACTGAAGGGGAGGACGGAGGTCAGATAGAAGACTGAAGGGGAGGACGGAGGTCAGATAGAAGACTGAAGGGGAGGACGGAGGTCAGATAGAAGACTGAAGGGGAGGACGGAGGTCAGATAGAAGACTGAAGGGGAGGACGGAGGTCAGATAGAAGACTGAAGGGGAGGACGGAGGTCAGATAGAAGACTGAAGGGGAGGACGGAGGTCAGATAGAAGACTGAAGGGGAGGACGGAGGTCAGATAGAAGACTGAAGGGGAGGACGGAGGTCAGATAGAAGACTGAAGGGGAGGACGGAGGTCAGATAGAAGACTGAAGGGGAGGACGGAGGTCAGATAGAAGACTGAAGGGGAGGACGGAGGTCAGATAGAAGACTGAAGGGGAGGACGGAGGTCAGATAGAAGACTGAAGGGGAGGACGGAGGTCAGATAGAAGACTGAAGGGGAGGACGGAGGTCAGATAGAAGACTGAAGGGAAGGACGGAGGGCACAGATCACTGACAGGTTGTCGGTGATCTAACAGCGACACGTTCCTCCTTACAACCAGTGACAGCCATCAGCCTGAGATGCCATAGCGAGCCAGGCGGCCCGCACGGCATCAGGGGGATGTACTGGCCGGGCCCCCCTGTGCCCCGGGCCCCATATCCGCCGTCTGGGTCGCTATGGCAATTGTTACGCCACTGTCTGTATGTCTGTTCTCGCATTATACGTCCCTAGTTGTTACAAGGAGTCATATGTCTGTGTGATGGCAGATCTGACTGGCAAAGCTGAGATATTTCTGTGTTTCCTCTACAGTCCAGGTTCCACCATCGCCAACACTTCAGCAGAATTTCCAAAAGCCAATCAAACGGACGCGAGGGTCCAGGACATTTTTACCAGGAATGCTATTGATAATACTAACAACACCTTGGACGGCATTCCTCTCTTTTTTGTAAACACAACAACTCCAGGTAAGGGAAAACCTCAAAAAATATTCATTAAATAAAGTTTATGAGAATCAGGAAATAGAAACCGTTCCTGTACATAATACTGGGGCATCACCAGGAATCTACATGTATTAACCACTTGCTGTCCGGGGCAATTTCTTACTATTTGCACACACATGACAAAATGTGAATTTTTAGCTATAAAACAGCCTAAAACCCCCCAAACAATGATATATTTTCTGGAAGCAGAGGCCCTGTAGAATAAAAAAAATGCTAGTTGCAAATTTTTATGTCGCACGGTATTTGCGCAAAGGTTTATCAAACCGGTATTTTTAGGGTAAAATACACTAAAATGAAATTTAGTGCACAGAAACAGAATATAATACCCAATTTTTTCATAAAATGTAAAAGACGGGGTCAGGCCAGGTAAAAAAACTACAATACCCCAAATTTCCCATAGGCGACGCTATAAAAGCCTTTACCGCTCATCAGTTTAGTGTTACCAGTGATCGATGGCCCTGGAATTATTTCTCGCACTTCAACGTTCCTGGTGATATGTAACGTGTGTGGAGCAATTTTCGTTTTTGCACGTAGGTGCACCCGATGCGTGTTTGCACTTGAATGTGCATGCACATTGAGGCGGGGGGACTTACAAAAACATTTTTGCATTTAAAAAATGTTTTTATGTTACTTTACTTTTTTTTATACATTCAACTTTATTGCTATCACATGGGGAAGCCCCCTCTGTATAGCAAATATAATGTGACGGGTCCTCTTTATGGAGACATCAGGGTCTGTCAGACCCCTAGAGACCCCAAAGAAGCTGATGAAGCAGCAAACTGCTTCACCAGCTTCTTCTCCTGGCTGCCGGAGCCGGAGAATGTGTACAGTGACACCGGAAGTGATGTAATACACATCACTTCCAGGTCCAGTAATTGGAGGAGAGATCAGTGGCTGGAAGCTTGCTGATCTCCCTCCGATCAGTGAGAGGAAAGCAGCTGTGCCCGTACGGGGGACAGCAGAGCCTGGGGTAGCCGGCAGCGGGGGGCACACATTCCGCTGCACCGTACAAGCAATCCAGAAGCTGTATAGCAGCCGGATTGCTTGTATCTAGACAGCCATCACCGGCTGTTTAAACTTATACCAAGAACACAGTCATGGCAGCCGTGTTGTTGGTATAACTGCTTCAGGATCAGGATGTTTTTTTTTACGGTGGGTGGTCCTGAAGCAGTGTAGTGTAACCGCTATGTGTTGCAGTAACGTGCAGGTGTGTTTTACATACACCACCACAGTACACAGTATCACACAATTAATGGCGCAGTGCATGTGAGCTCAGACCAAGAAATCATCTTACTCTTAGTTTATGGTTAATATTAATCCGCTTATGTTTTTCTCTTCCTGGTTCCTCCAGCACCCACAACTACAGAAGTACCGCCTACAACAACAGGACCAACTACAACTTCACCAAGTACAACCACACCAGCGCTATCAACAACTGCAGCATCCACAACTACAGAAGCACCAAGTACAACTGCAACTTCAACAGCTGAAACTACACTAGGTACAACTACAGCAGCGCTGTCAACAACTGCAGCACCCACAACTACAGCAGCACCAAGTACAGTTGCAACTTCAATAGCTGAAACTACACCAGGTACAACTACAGCAGCGCTATCAACAACTGCAGCATCCACTACAGCAGCATCAAGTACAACTGCAACGTCAACAGCTGAAACTACACCAGGTACAACCACAGCAGCGCTGTCAACAACTGCAGCACCCACTACAGCAGCACCAAGTACAGCTGCTACTTCAACAGCTGAAACTACACCAGGTACAACTACAGCAGCGCTGTCAACAACTGCACCACCCACTACAGCAGCAACAAGTACAACTGCTACTTCAACAGCTGAAACTACACCAGGTACAACTACAGCAGCGCTGTCAACAACTGCAGCGTCCACTACAGCAGCATCAAGTACAACTGCAACTTCAACAGCTGAAACTACACCAGGTACAACCACAGCAGCGCTGTCAACAACTGCAGCATCCACTACAGCAGCACCAAGTACAACTGCTACTTCAACAGCTGAAACACCAGGTACAACCACAGCAGCGCTGTCAACAACTGCAGCACCCACTACAGCAGCATCAAGTACAACTGCAACTTCAACAGCTGAAACTACACCAGGTACAACCACAGCAGCGCTGTCAACAACTGCAGCGTCCACTACAGCAGCATCAAATACAGCTGCAACTTCAACAGCTGAAACACCAGGTACAACCACAGCAGCGCTGTCAACAACTGCAGCACCCACTTCAGCAGCATCAAGTACAGCTGCACTATCTACAACTGAAGCATCACCAACTACATCTGCAACAGCTGAAACTACACCAGGTACAACTACAGCAGCGCTGTCAACAACTGCAGTACCCACTACAGCAGCACCTAGTACAACTGCAACTTCAACAGCTGAAACTACACCAAGTGCAACTACAGCAGCACTGTCAACAACTGCAGCATCCACAACTTCAGCAGCAACAAGTACAACTGCACCAGCTACAACTACACCAGCACCAACTGAACCAGCAAAAACTACACCAAGTGCAACTACAGCAGCACCATCTACAATGGCAGCAGCATCAACTGCATCTGCAACAGCTACAACTACACCAAATACAACTACAGCCGCGCTGTCAACAACTGCAGCACCCACAACATCAGCAACACCAAGCACTGCTGCACCAACTCCAGAAGCTACAACTACACCAAGTACAACTACAGCAGCGCTGTCAACAACTGCAGCACCCACAACTACAGCAGCATCAAGTACATCTACTTCAGCTACAAAAACACCAAGTGCAACTACAGCAATGCTGACTACAATTACAGCAGCAGAAACTAGCACAGGGCTGGCTACAGTAGAAGCAATTAACACTAAGTCAGCACCAACAACTAGAGCAGAACTGACTACAACTGCAGCACCCACAACAGCACCAACTACGAATGCATCAACTGTAACTGCAGAACCTAAAACTACAACAACACCACCCGCACCAACTACAACAGGAAAAACTACAGTAACACCTGCTAATATGACAATACCAACATCTACAACCAAACCAAGTACAATTACAACAGCACCAAATACAGCTGCAACAGCACCAAATACAACAGCAACAGCTACAACTACACCAGCTACAACGGCACCAACTACAGCTGCAACAGCACCAAATACAACAGCACCAACTACAGCTGCAACAGCACCACATACAACAGCACCAACTACAGCTGCAACAGCACCACATACAACAGCACCAACTACAGCTGCAACAGCACCACATACAACAGCACCAACTACAGCTGCAACAGCACCACATACAACAGCACCAACTACAGCTGCAACAGCTACAACTACAACAACACCAACTACAGCTACAACAGCACCAACTACAACAGCACCAACTACAACAGCACCAACTACAACAGCACCAACTACATCAGCACCAACTACAACAGCACCAACTACAACAGGAACAGCCACAGTAAAACCTGCCAACATGACAATACCAACAACTACAGCAGTACCAACTACAATGACAACAGCACCAACCACAACTACAACACAAAAAACTACAGTAAAAGAGGCCAATACGACAACAGCAACAACTCCAACAACGACAACAGCAATTCAGACCACAAGCGCTAAACAAAAATACTATAGGGTTCCCTTCAGAATAACAATGAATCTGCCATTCAGAGCAGAATATAGGAATTCCTCATCCGAAGTATACAAGGAACTTAAGAGAAAGATTGAGAAATTCGTAAGTATAGCAACTATTGTTACTGACCTACATTACTGACCTAAGTATTATTAGGAGTTTCTTGACATTCATTAATTTCATCTTGTACATAGTTTTAAAGGGAAACTATAAATATTACGGTAGTTTTTATTTCTTTACATCATATTCCCATGACCTTTTTCAAAAAGTAAATAAGTAGCCCGCGTGTTTTGAAAAATTAAACTCTCGCTGCAATTCTCACCTTGTTGCCAACACTGTACCCTGCAGACCTCTTCCAGGTTGAATGATGGCCAGCCTCATTCTACACACCTCCTCTGAGCCCAGGCTGTCATGGACCTTCCCTCAGGGATGCATCACCATGTCAGCCTGGGTTCACAGTACACTATCTCAGAGGACAGAGATGATGTCATAACATCAGTAGTAAAGACCCATCGCTGCCGTAGGGATAAGAGAGAGGAGACCCAAGGACATGATGTGACCATTATTAGTACATAGTATAATTATACTATGTATCGGTATCGGTGCATCCCTCATACAAACAAAATATTGATCAGCGCTGAATGTTTTTCATCACCGAGGCTGTTATATGTTTCTGGATACTTCTCTTCTGTGACTCTTATACTGTGAAGTCTTATGCTGTGTTTTTATATTTCATAGAGTAATAGAGTCATTTTTATAGACTATATATATCATATCAGTGGCGTCACTAGGGGGGTGCGAGCGGTGCGGCCCGCACCCGGGTGACACCATTGGAGGGGTAAAGTCCAAATCCCATTCGCACTACCACGGTCTCAAAGTCCACAAGGTATACGTGGTGCTCAAGGTGACCACACGGATGGCGCAGTGCAAACGCTAGTGATAAATAAAGGTATTTCACCGGCACACACTTGAAAAATCATGACAGTCATTTTGGTGTCACCCCGTCTAAAAAGTCGGGCAGTCGGCCATGGAACGAGAGTCTGACACTGTCAGGAGAGAGGAGGGGACCCGACGGCATACCTCATCCCGCCGGGTAAACGTCCCCTCCTCTCTCTGCCGGCGTCCATCACTAAGATGGTCGCCAAAGGCGTCAATTAGAGGACCGCGCATGCGTGATGACGTCATGTGCATGCGTGATGACATCATGGCAGGGTGTCACCCGGTCTCCGCTCAGGGTGACACCTGG
>NW_017306798.1:960184-962447 GCF_000935625.1 Nanorana parkeri | reverse complement strand
TTCGCACCCCCCCCCCCCCCTCATTCATCCTCGTGCTATGTACTGCTTTTGGGTTAGATTATTACCCCTGTATGTAATTTATTCAGCAATATTTCTAGTTGTATCATGCGGATTTGTAGGGACCGTATTTTTGTCCCCTTTTATTTAGAAATAAACCTGTCAGGAGTTCCAGTCTTCCTCTCTAAAGTGTTTTTTTTTATTTTGACGTCAGAGATTTCCCCTCACTTCCTGTCCAGTGGAACTGTTGTGATCAGGGCAGGAAGTGAGGGGAAATCTCTGGATAACAATAAAAAACCAACAAGGGGGCTAATCCCTACACAAAGAAAAATAAAGTTGGGGCTTTTATTAAATGTTCTTAATTCTGAATGCTAGACCAGGAGAGGGCATATGTCTGTGAAGGTTCAGGGGTAGCCAAACTCCGGCCCTCCAGCTGTGTTGCAACTACAAATCCCAGGAGGCATTGCAAGACTCTCACAGCCACAGACATGACTCCCGTAGAGAGATGCATCGTGGGATTTGTAGTTTCACCACAGCTGGAGTGCCGGAGTTTGGCTACCCCTAGGTCGTGGTATATGTGTAAAATATAAATCAGGGCAACTGGACTTGTTGTATTTTTCTTGAAGACGTTTCGCTGGTCATCTGACCAGCTTTTTCAACTAAGAACTGAGAAAGCTGGTTGGATGGCATGCGAAACACTTCAAGAAAAATACAGCAAGTCCAGTTGCCCTGATTTTTTTTTTTTACAGATACAGGGGTGGGCAACTCCGGCCCTCCAGCTGTGCATTAACTACGAATCCCAACACGCCTCTGCTTCTGGGAGTCACGCCTGTAACTGTCAGTCTTGCAGTGCCTTATGGGACTTGTAGTTCCACAACATCTGGAGGGCTGGAACTGCCCACTCCTGTGCTAGAGCTTCAAGTTTTGACATGACAAATACATACCAGTAATTATATATATATATGTATATCTTCTCTTTGCAGGCGTACGAGTACCTTTTGCAGACATTGACTGACTGTATCAGTGTCATTGTACATGGCTTCAAGTAAGTAAAACAAATGTTTTTGTATGGGGGAGTGGGTGGTGTGCAGGGTTCTGGGTAAAGCCCAGTGGCGTAACTATAGTCATAGCAGCCCACACAACTGCTATGGGGCCTAGGGGTGGAAGGCACGGATCCCAACCTGAAGAAACCAATTTCAGGGAGGTGCACCCCCTGAAATGATGACAGATAGCACGGGAAGCAATAGCTTCTTTGCTATCTGCTGGCTTGTCTGTTTTTTAGTATTCTGGCAGCTGCTGCTGTCAGAATCGGTAAAAAAAAAAAAAAACAGCATAGGAATGCATAGCTAGGTTGCTATTGGCTATTTCAATTTGCAATATCAAATAGCAAGCTGGCTATGGCACCCGCCCTCTGCTGCTGTCAATCACTAGAAGAGGACCCGACGTAGAACTTCAGGTCCCCTTCTGTTGATTGACAGCAGCAGTGGTGCGGGTGCAATAGCCAGTCTGCTATTGGCTATTGCAAATTTTTTTTCTTCTCTGACTGATGGCGGCCGGCGGCCCCGATGTGAGGAAAAAACAAAACAGATCGCAGGGAAAGGCTTAAAGGTAAACGTTTCCGGGAGAAAATGTTTCTCTCCTGGGCGGCCGGGAGCCGCTATCTAATAGCGGGAGACTGCCGGAGCGTCTGGGAGAGTTGAGATGTCTGGGAATGGCGCACTTGGCTTCCACTTGTAAATTCCTGTAAGAAGGATCATAGACTGTCAGCCCCTTTGGTGCAGTGGGGGAAAAAACCCCACTAATAATGAATTACGCTGTAAAATAATTTCATGGGTTAGTCTTTATTGCTGAAGGAGAAAAAGCCAGGGCCACTCTGTAAAAATTCAACGCGCGTATAGCTTTATCGTTCTAGACAAACAAACACAAAATTCCTGTACAATTAAGTCTAGTTTTTGGGTAAATGTGTCAGAGGACGAAATCCCGGGCGTGGACATGGTCAGTGCTATTCACAAAATGGCAGGGCCGGATTTACTCTCTCTGCTGCTCCAGGTTCCTCTATGTGCCCCCCCTTCCCGCCAACCCCCCCAATGGAGAATGGCAACCAGATGGTGGGGGCGGCAGGGTTAGTTTTAATTTATTCATTTATTTTATTTTTTTATCACTTTTTTCATTTTTATTTCTTTTTTACTTTTTAAAATGTTTTATTTATCTTATTATCATTTACTCTTTTTACTTTTTATATTTTTTATCGTATTATTGTTTACTT
>NW_017306798.1:950262-959990 GCF_000935625.1 Nanorana parkeri | reverse complement strand
GGGGGGGCCAGAGTTGGACGGACGAGCAAGCTGCATACAAGTGATTTCGGCGACATTGCCGCGATCACTTGTAAACGAACGAGTGGCTTTGCCCAAAGCAGAGTTAAATGCAGAAAACAACTATCCACCCAGTGCCCGGAACTGAATGTCCCGGGCATCGGGCGATAGGAATCCCCACTGCCCCTCTGCTCCCTGCCGCCCCGAGGCCGGGCCTCGGTTGGCCTTGTGGGAAATCCGGCCCTGCAAAAGGGTGAAGAGTTTGAAGAAGACAGGAGAAGTGAACAATCTAGGACAACATAGCTGAACCGGAAAATGAGCTGAATTGTAGAATTTTTCCAGTCCAGCTATGTTGTCCTAGATTGTTCACGTCTCCTAACCTTCTCCAAACTCTTCACCCTTTTGTGAATAGCCCTGTTGTGTCTGTTCGTTCAGAACAATAAAGTTACACCTGCCTGGAATTTTTGAGTGGTGTCCACTTTTTTTCTTTGGATTTGCTGGTTTGGGGGCATGGGATGAGCCCCTGCTCAGCTGCTGCCACCCAGTGTGATGAATTTGTATACAAAGAACATCTTTCTTCACTAATCTGTGTATAAAATGATGTGACGTGGGTTTTATCTCTTCACCACGCCAAACAAAACTGAAAAACGAAATTTTGGGTATACATATAGTTTACAGGGGGTGACTGCACACGGCCTGTTTGTCTGTTTCCACATTATATATATATTGGCATTTTAGAAAAAGGAATATGCAGATCTGACCTGGAAAAAAGGCACCAAAGCTGAGATATTTCTTTGTGTTCTCTCCACAGAATCGGTAACATCGCAAACTTACAGAAATTAAGGAGCAGGTATGATGATGTACACACTATGCATATCAAACTGTATTCATCTTTATTAGGAATGATCTCCAGGTTCAGCCTTACCATGAATTTGACCCAAACCAAGCTGTTCGCAGTGTGCCGAACGGCTATACAACTTGAACAGTTTGCCCGCCCACCAAACCTTCATGTGTGTCATAGCAACCAATGAGCGGTCCACACACCATCACTGGTGGCTAGGATGTCAGCAGCTGGGGTGCACAGCATCATTGTGTGCTAGGATGCAGAGGGGTACATCATTACAGCCAATGATGTTGTGCTGCCACCAACGTTTGAGCAATAGCGGCGCACACCATCATTGGTTGAATATTGGCTGAGCGTGTCATTGATATGTTTGCAATTGGGCAGACCATATTAACTTATAATGCTGTGGAGTCACCAGTGTCTTAGTATTCAATAATGCTGAGCGGGCCATGCAGCATCATTGGTTGCTAGGAGGATTGTGACCCCACGGCATTATGGTTCGACCACCTGTGTCCTATCTACCAATGACACTTTGTGGCCCAGCTGCTAGCATCCTAGCAACCAATGACGCTGTATGGCATGGTAGGCAGGGTCACCTCCTGTGTGTTGCATTGCACCCCAGTGCACAGATGGGAAACATTTGTGCCCTGCGGTTTGTTCTAAAAAGAAACATGTCTGGTGTTAGGTGAGTCGGCGGCCCATGGCTGCAAACAAAGGTCTGTAACCATGGGTAAAGCTTTGTGAACTGAGCCCATTGCCTTCAGCGTTTCATGATATTACCTCCACATGAACAGCCCCAGTGACAACCAGCCCAATGACTATAGTTTTGGCTTTACATACTGTATACTCTAAAGCTGCCCATATCACCTTACAACCATCGCACGACTTTAGTTGTGCGATGGTTGTAAGGTGATTCAAATTTCGTATGACCTGCCCATCTTGGACAGGCAGATCGTGCTTTCGATCATCGCAAGCCCTCCCTGCTGAGGGGGGGGCTTGCCGATGATTGCGATGCTGAGTGGGCAGTGTGCGCTTGCGCACACCGGCCCGTGTGGCTTTTGTCTTGCGATCGCACTACCAACCTGCCGGAAATCGTACGATTTTCGGCGTGTTTTAAAGCGTGCTCGTAAGACGAAAGTCGTGCGACCGTACAGTAAATGCGGTCGCACGCTGCCCATACACCTGTCGATTATTGTACGATTGCGGGATCACCTGCGATTATCGTACGATAATTGTCAGGTGTATGGGCACCTTAAAGGGGATCAGTGCACGGGTCTGTTTGTTCACCTATTATATGTGCTGGGTTTTTAGAAGGAGCAATATGCCTGTCTGAGTGACAGATGTGACTAGAAATGAGATATTTTTATGTGTTTTCTCTACAGCCCAGGGGATGTCACCGAAGCCAACTGTACAGCAGAATTCACAGACAATCATACTAACCTGGAAGTTCAGACAGCTTTTGAAAAGAATTCTGCAGCTAATAACAGCGTGATGGGGGACATTGATCTCTTTCAAGCAAGCGCAACAACTCCAGGTAGGTGAATCTGTAACAGAATAGTCATTAAAAAAATAGTTATTGAGTAGCAGGATATAGAAACCATGAAATCATACGATATACTGGGGGCATTACCAGAAACGTATATATATATATTAAAGACCGGGTACCCCCTAAGGCCAACTTAATCGCTAGGTGTTGACATGCAGTTAGGCCGCATTTATACCTAAGCATGAGTGTAGCCAGGCGATTTAGAAGTAAAGGTGCACCGAAAAGGAAATTTCAAAACCGGAACGAAACCGAAATAAAAAAAATGGTCAGGCGGAAAACCGAAAAAAATTTTTATATACATTTTTTTATTTTTATTTTAAATATTTTATTTTTATTTATTTATCTTATAAACTTTTTAATTTTTTTTATATTTATTTTTATTTATTAATTCATTTTTTTTATTAAATATTTTTCTTTTTTACTTTACTTTTAGAGGCTCTGGGGAAATATTAGGTGTCTAAACAGACCCCCTGATATTTCCCTTTTAAAATAGAATAAGAGATTGAGGACACAGAGTCCTCAGAGACACACAGAGTCCTCAATCTCTTTTTCTGCAGCCCCTGTTATCAGTGAACAGGAATCTTCTATACTGAGTGTTCCTGATCATTCATAACATACTGTAAGGACAGAGTATGTTTACTATAACCACTATCATGAATGAACAGGAAATGATGTAGATATGATGTAGATCACTTCCCATTCATTCATAATTGAGGATATAGTAACCATACTCTGTCCTCAATTATCTACAAACACTCAGCGATCACTGATCACCGACTGCTTGTACCCGCTCTCCATCCTGACAGCTGTCACAGGAGGCTGAGCGAGCGGTGCAGGGAGCAGAGCTCCGCCTCCTGTGACAGCGCATGCTGTCTCCGCCCACACACCGCTCTGCCGGACTGTGATAGGAGGCTGAGCGGTGTGGGAGGAGAGACTGTCACACTTTCTATCCTCCCCGCCGGGACACAGAGCAGCGCCCAGCGGGGAGGAAAGAAGCCTGGGATGCACCGCTGTATCGGCAGAAAAATTGCACTTTCGGCATTTAGCCAAAAGTGCCATTTTCGGGCCGATATGTTTCGTCGCCCGATATCTCGGTGCATCCCTATTTA
This sequence comes from Nanorana parkeri, assembly GCF_000935625.1. Classification (NCBI taxonomy): domain Eukaryota; kingdom Metazoa; phylum Chordata; class Amphibia; order Anura; family Dicroglossidae; genus Nanorana; species Nanorana parkeri. The sequence goes on along the minus strand of NW_017306798.1, from coordinate 956,494 downwards.
GAAGCATGGCTACACTTAAGAAGCTTTTTTTGCACATGCGTTTTAAAGCATTTTTATACACTACTTGTAGTACGGGAGCAGAATCAAGCATTTTTGGACCTACCGTCTCTTAAATGGGAGTGTCTGAAAAACGTGCGCAAACGTGCACTCTTCAAGCAATTTCAGGTGCCCCTATTAAAGTCTGTGGGGCCAAAATGCTTGATTATGTCTGAAAAGAAGCTCCTCTAGTGTTTCACGCTACAGGTGTCAGGCTACATGGGACAGAATGCTTAGATATGAGCAGGGGCCATTGAAAACATTGGGATCCCTCTTGTTGAGTGTCGCAGCTCTTAGACAATAAAGCTAGAAAATGCCTTGGTGCGAATGGGGGCTAAAAGGCGCGTTTAATGCGCGTCACTACAACGCGTGGTAACACAAGCAGTTTTTTTCAAACCTATTTTCAGCAGTCTGTGGTGTACTTTCCTTTTACTATTTCTTAAACTTCAATTGAACATCACTTTAAAAGGATGCTTTTATAAAATAATGCAAATCAAGGGGAACATTAGCAAGGAAAGTCAGAAAGAAATGGAAGCCGACTTCTTACTACTGCTGATTGTATGTCAGATAGCAAAGTGAGCAGCAGCAGCAGGCAGAGGAGGAGGTGAAGTGACAATTGCTGAATAAAGAAAAGACATTTATGTTGTTTTTTTTTTTTGCATTTTACATCTGCAGAAGACACTACATTCCCGGGCTATGCCATCGCCATTCTTGCCGTCACAGCTGTATCCATGGTTGCTATTGTTCTTCTGGCCTATTATGTAAGTTGCTATTGAGTATACGAAGCTGAAATATTAGAAACCCAAATACATTGATAAACACTGTCGGCTTGAATTAATGTCTGTTACAATGTTGCTGTGCTAGAATGTATGTGGTTGTGAATGGCGCATCCAGGACTCCTGTACCTCCATGTGTTATAGGGGAGGTGGATGGTACAACCGATCACTCACCGAGCTTTACTGTTAATAATAATAAAGATCTAGGGCGCCACTATAAAGATCCACCTACCCTAAGTCAGGCTATTCCAGCTTTTCAGGACATCAAAAGATCTAGGGCGCCACTATAAAGATCCACCTACCCTAAGTCAGGCTATTCCAGCTTTTCAGGACATCAAAAGATCTAGGGCGCCACTATAAAGATCCACCTACCCTAAGTCAGGCTATTCCAGCTTTTCAGGACATCAAAAGCTCTCCAACCACTTGGGAAACAACCAGTGCAAATCATTGAAAGGCGGACAGACACAACAGGTATAAATGCCTTTACACATCCAAACGGTTACATGCATACAGGGATGAATGAGCAGGTCTGGACGCAGACAGTTTGTGTCCAGGGCTGCTGATCTGTCCCTGTATGCATGTAAATGCTTAGCTGTGGTTTCCTTCTGCCTGTCACTGATTTGTACAAGCTGCTGCTTGCAGCTCTTCACCCCTGACAGCCTCATTTTGTCTAAGGGACCAGCTTCCTCCTTGCTGCAGCCTCTTCTCCCCTGGGGTTCAGTGGTCTAAGCAGAGCCGGTGCTGCCACTAGGCAAACTAGGCAGCCACCTAGGGCGCACTGCTGCCTAGGGTGCAGCCTCGATCACTCACCACCCCATGGCACCCCCGCCCCCCGCCCCCCCCGTCTATTTCAAATTACAAAAGCCAATAGCAGGCTGGCTATTGCACCCACCCACTAAGAAGAGGAGTGGAACTGAGAGGCAACTTTCTCTCTCAGGTCCGCTCCTCTGCTCAGTGGGTGGGTTTTCAATAGCCAGTCTCCTATTAGCCAGTCTCCTATTGGCTATTTTAAATTAAATTAGATCCACCTGTTGCCTGCGGAAGTTATCCGGCAGGAGAATGGCGCCACCCGAGCGGGGGATTGGGGGTTGTGCTGCAGGAGGGGGGATGGCGGGTGCAGTAGCTGGTCTTGCTTAGGGCGCAAAACAGTCTAGCACCGGCCCTGGGTCTAAGGACCACGGACATCATCACATCTAATGCAGGTTCCCAATACCTGCATTATGTGTGAGGATGCCGAGGGAGAGTCCACCTGCTGGAGAGGAAAGGAGAGAGAAGTAAGCGCTGACCGCCGGGGGAGCGAGGATCAGATAAGTGAATCTACTTTATTCCAGCCGCCTGGACAAAAATGAGCACTTAACCCTTGTGATACAGAGGTAGCCCCACTGCAAGGGTACTTTGTTTCTTTACACGTAGACGGGCTTTAAGCATATCACTTTTTTAATGTTACAATTGAACCTAAAACAACTATTATAGCAGAAGTCATTTTACTGGACCACTTATCTGCATTATCCTGGTTGCCACCATTAGACCCAGCTGTCACAAGTACACCAAGAGGTGGGATACCTATGGAGGTCATTGTTTTTATATAAAGTCCTCGTAATGTCAATGGATTGAGGAAAATATGGCCTGGTTGATACAAATGTATGAGAATGTGATCTGAAAGAGTACAAAAAGCCAACAAGAGAGCAATACTCTATGATTACATTATGAAATGTTCTGTATGTACAGTGCGAGGGGGTTACATATTCTGGGGATGTGTTATAACGTACTCTATAAAACCTGTAAAAGCAGAATTACGAGGCATTCGGGAAATTGTTATGTTTGTATCAGATGGCTGATGAGTGTCTTCCTTTTGCAGGCGGCATACAGCAGAATGTTTTCATACTCGTTCAACACAGGATTCTAAATCAGCCAATCAGGTGAGTGGGGACATCTGAAAATAAAGATCACAAGATTCAGTCAGGCTCAATCACAGAGCAATGGAAGAGAACATAGAAGAAATGTGAAAGAACATCAGAACCTCAGTTCAGGGGACAAACCCTACTTAGGCTCCGTTCACATTGAGCGATTTATCGCGCGGTAATTCCCGCGATATCGCGGCAAATTACCGCGCGATATCCCTCTTCAATGCAATCCAATGGGGCAAAGGGTCCTGCTGTCGCGGGTCGTGTGTCGCTACAGCAGGACCCTTTTTTGAGCGGATTTAGCCGCGATTCAAGCTTGCTCAATGCAAGCTTGAAGGCGACATCGCGCGGCAAATCTAGCGATGTCGCGCAATATGCAAATCGCGCAACAAACGCGCGATTTGCATATTGCGCAGTGGGAACGGGGCCTCAAAGGAGAACTATGGGGTCAGGGCTTTTCCCCATAGTTCTCCTAAGGGTAACGGGAGGGCACAAACTGGCGTCCTCCCGTCACCCTAGGCTCAGTATGCAGCTCGCTGTATACTGAGACGCCGCAGCTGAAGCGGATCCCGACAATTCTGTCTGGATTCGCCCAGCTGCGTGAGTGACGGCTGGCTCTGCCTATCTAGAGGCAGAGCCAGCTGTACCCGCCCCCTCCCCCGTCCGTTCCGCCAGTCAGCGCTGGAGGATCGGAGCGGGGAGGGGTGAATCCAGCCCCTCCCCTTGGCACGGCAGAGAGCCGTGACAGGATGGAGAGGTGAGCGAACCCGGTATGTGTTTCCTCACCTCCCGATCTAATGAGCCGACCTGTGACAGTCTCATTGTCACAGGTCGGCTAGAACTATGAGGTGAGTGAAACGCACCCCCCCCCCCCCCCCCTCATAGTTCTCCTTTAAGAATCAATCCACTCTCACGTGGCAATTTTGTAAAGATTGCTTTCTACCGGTCGCTTTGTTCAGTTTTGGCACTCTATCCAAACACTAAAAATAAATAACTTGAGTTGAGCTTTGAAGAGGCCCTGCCACCAACTTAAAAAAATCAGGTAAAATCACAGAAAAACCAAGTTCTTTAAATGCTTACTTGCCGTGTTTTTCCCTTCTAGAAATTCCCTAATATTCTCCTGCAATGAGTCTTTGACCTTGCTAGAAAATGTGCCTACTCCGGGAAGAGTCAATTCCCTATCACAGCCCTCTTCTTCCTTGTAGGTCATAGCCCTTTCGTCTTCTGGGAGTGACTACAATCTCACTTTTAGTTTGAGATTGTAGTCCATTCCGAATGCGAGCTTGGAGCGGTGACACACACAGGGACCATGGGGAACACAAGTAGCCCCCCTCCAGGAGGAAGGACAGTGTCAGCACCAATCCAGAGATTATTGGAGGATCTACAGCCGAGTGATACACAAATAAGATACAATGAGGGGAATTTATCAGAACTGGAGAAGACAAAATCTGGAGCAGTTGTGCACGGCAACCAATCAGCTTCTATCTTACATTTTTAAATCTTAACTGAACAAACTGAAGAGAGAAGCTGATTGGTTGCCCTGGGCAACTGCCCTAGATTTGTCTGATCCAGTTTTGATAAATTCCCTTCATTGCTGTTAATAGTTAAGGTACCCGAATGTATTTCTAGGATTGAACTCCTGAGCTTAGTGTCACTTTAATGATGAATACAGAGCTGCATTAATGTGTCTTTCATATCTTCCTACAGTTCAGCTTTAAAAGAGAGCTAAGGGGTCAGTGTTTTTCCCCATAGTTCTCCTTAGGGTGACGGGAGGACACAAACTAGCGCCCTCCCGTCACCCTAAGCTCAGTATAACAGTAGAAAGGCATCATGGCACACTCACAAACCAGCATGTAAAACAACTTGTCTCACCACTAAGGACAATGACTGTACAACTGGTAACAAATTGTTGAGTGCGTTTGTCGTTTGTTTTGCTTGACCTAAGCTCAGTATATAGGGAGCTGTAGCTCGCTGTACACTGAGACGCCGCAGCTGAAACGGATCCTGACAATTATGTTTGGATCCGCCCAGCTGCTTGACTGACAGCCGGCTGTCCCTATCTAGAGGCAGAGCCAGCTGTACCTGCCCCCTCCCCCGTCCGTTCCGCCAGTCAGCGCTGGTGGATGGGAGCGGGGAGGGGGGAATCCAGTCCCTCCCCTGTCATGGCCGAGCCGTGACAGCATCGAGAAGTGAGCGAACGCCGGTATGTGTTCGCTCACCTCCCGATCTACTGAGCCGACCTGTGACAGTTCTCATTGTCACACGTTGGCTAGAACTATGAGGTGAGTGAAAATCACCCCCCCCTCATAGTTCTCCTTTAAAGTTACTTGTGAGTTACGTAGTTCTCACACTTCTGATTCTTTTACAGATTGCCTGCGAGATTTACACGTGAAATTTTATAATGAAAAGATATAAGGAGCACTTTTTGGATATGAAGATTCCATAGCGGAGAACTCTCTCATATACTGCAGCCTGTGCCAGCCGTACTCTGTACCAATTATGTATCTCTGGATACCTCAGGAAAACACAAGAGATGGACAGATCCATAGCAGAGACACACACCCGGTACACTGCAATACACTATATCTGTATACCGAGAGGCAGAGCCTCTGAAATTCAGACAAAATAAAGGAAACGGCAACGCCAGCTACTCCTAAAGCCCTCACGTTGAATACGACCACTGCTGGAGGTTACCGGACTGCAGTCGCTATATATTGTTACATTACGAAGGCAACTTGTTTACTTGAATGCATAATATTTATACAATTATTTATTTCATAATTTCTGTAAGAATATCAGTATTTTTATTTTGCACTATCCAGTGATCACAAAGAGACAATTTTATTTTCTGCTTTATAAAATAAATTAAAGAATATGTTATATTAATATGTGACCAATAAAATATTATTATAGAATTGCAATAAAGTGTTATTTATATGTTGTTGATTATACGAGCTCCACTTTCAGTTATCAGCAATTACCCTGTTTCCCTGAAAATAAGACCTACCCCAAAAATAAGACCTAGTACTATTTTTGGGAATTGCTAAAATATAAGACCTACCCCGAAAATAAGACCTAGTTGTGACCATTCCCAGGGCCGGTGGTGGCATAAGGGGGAACTTGAAGAGCCGCAGGAGAGGTGGGAGAGAATCAGCGGTGCCAATAAAGCCGGCGCTAGAGGAAGCGAGGCGGCAGCGGAGGGAGCAGAGCCGCATAAACCGATGACTCCTCTTTTGCCCCGCCTCCTGTCACAGGCAGAGTGATACCAAATGCACTCCACCTGCGAGGAATCGATAGTGAAAGTTCGTTTCGCTCATTCTGGCCAGCGATTGGTTACCAAATTGCTCTTGGAGAGGTACGGCACCCCCTGATTGCCCCGATCACACTATTCTTAACTTTGCCATTTTGGATTATTTAATTTGGATTTGCGTTAACTTTGGATTGTTGTACATTAAAAAAAAAAATAAGACCTACCCCGAAAATAAGACCTAGTGTGTTTTTTTGAGCCAAAAAAAA
>NW_017306798.1:940002-949248 GCF_000935625.1 Nanorana parkeri | reverse complement strand
TGTAATTTGGGTTTGGTTTAGCGTTGGGTTGTTGTACATTAAAAAAAAAAATAAGACCTACCCCGAAAATAAGACCTAGTGTGTTTTTTTGAGCCAAAAAAAAAAAATAAGACAGTGTCTTATTTTCGGGGAAACACGGTACCTATCCATGGGTGCAAAAATGATGGGCCGCCCCCAGGTGTCAGATATGCTAGGTTCACCGCTGGTTGTAGGCTAGATGTGCACATGGTCTGTCCTATCATAAGGTTGAAGGTCCCCTGTGTACAAAGCCAGCTCCATAAAGACATGGTTTGACCAGCTCGGTCATCTTGAGTGTCCTGCATAGAGCCCTCGTTGTGTATAGATGTCACCAGCGCTCCAAATATGACAGAATACGTCAAGGTTTTAGTGAATCTTCGTTTTTATTTTTTGAAGTCACTCAAAAGTGGAATCAAGCGCTTTCGGGGCCGCACAGGGTCCCCTTCATCAGGCTTAAAGTGACATTAAACCCTCAGATTTTTTAACATAAACCAATACTGTAATGTGCGCCTTACTGTAATCCATGGTTGTTTCCCTTCTCTTTGTTGCTCTTCCTTTTAAATCCTCATGTCTTCTCATGCTGGACAGAACTTCCCTTTTCAGCTCAGGGCCTCTTCCTGTAGTGCTGGCTCAGGTTACAAGCTAATAGAAACATATACACAGACACCGTGTACCCATTCCAGAGACAAGGCAGTCTGCTGCAAAACAGAAGTTCTGCAGAGCATGAGAACAGATACAGATTTAAAAGGAAGAGCAGCAAAGAGAAGGGAAACAACCATGGATTACAGTAAGGCGCACATTACAGTATTGGTTTATGTTAAAAAATCTGAGGGTTTAATGCCACTTTAAAGTGAACAGCCTGATGAAGGGGACCCTGTGCGGCCCCCGAAAGCGCTTGATTCCACTTTGAGTGACTTCAAAAAATAAAAATGAAGATTCACTAAAACTTTGACGTATTCTGTCATATTTGGAGTGCTGGTGACATCTATACACAACGATTTTACTTGATACGGCGCCATACGTAGCCATTGCGAGCACACCAGTTTTTCGTATGGGAAGTCCGGTAAGGTGTGCTACAGGTCCTTGGACATTTGTACTGCATAGAGCCCTGACTCCAACCCATTGGAACATCTTTGGAATGAATAGGAATTCTGTTTGTGGGCCGGGTCTCATGCAACATCAGTACCTGACCTCACAAATGGGCACCGATTCCAATAGACACCCTCCAAAATCTTTTAGAAGAGGGTCAACGCCATATTACTGGCCATGGTTTTGGGATCCGAAGCTTGGTCCAACAAGCTCATGGTCAGGTGTCCACAAACCTTTAACCTTTAGTCAAAGGGGCTGCCAGGGGCTGACCCAGCTACCAAGGTTCTACCTATAACTAAAATACCACTTTTTGGGTGGAATGCTAATTTCACTTGTGGTCAGAGTTACTTAGGCTTCCTAAGTCTTCATGACCCCTACTGATACCAACCTGATGTGTGCCATGATTTTATGGTCAGCGTGCCAAATAAGGGGGCACGCTCTAGTGAAATGATAGAACCTGGGGAAGGGCGGGAGGGTCAAGCGCGACCTCGCCGTGGCGTGCCCAGGAGCTCCCTGTCCCCCTTCTTAAGGGGAGGAGAGCCGCCGCAACTCCTCCCACAAACACGGCCAAGTTACCTTGGCCTATTACTTGTTGGCCTATTACTTGTTGGGCTGTGTCTACAGCAACCAAGTCCAAGTTTCCAGAGCTAGAAGCAAAACATAAACAAACTTTCATTGGGTTGCCATTAGCACGTCAACACTTTTCCTATCGAACATAACCATTGAAGGGTGGACTCTGGTATGAAGGTGTAAACAAAGCCAACATTCCTGGCAGGCAATTGATAGATCAAATAAATCACACCTACGAAAGACAATGGAGATGGAAAGAAGAACAAAGGGATTCGGTGGTAAGACAAGATAAGCCGCACGCACCCTTATCAGACGCTTCATTGCTTTAATCCGTCCTAACACACCACGTATATTCTGTAAGCAGAGTTCATTTCTCCATGACGCATAATTAACTGTATAGCTACTGTAGATGTAAACCCTAACTGGATGACAATTAGTATTCTCTCTGCACTGTAAATCATAAATAACTGCCAGTTTTGTGTTCCATAAAATCATTTTTTCCACCATTTTTATTTTTAATCTCAGTGCTGCTGATCTCCTTCGGCCTCTTTAAGCCACTCCCCGTCTATAGGCACTCACTACAGCCTCAGCTGCACGTCATTGCTCTAGACCGGCTTCCTGATAGTGACAATGATAAACCATACATGTGCCATGCGTGTTGGCCAGGCCGCTCCCCCAGGGCCGCCTGTGACAGTGTGACAATGCAGGAGCACAATTGTAAGACAAGGAGGCGCCTGAACAAGGATCTTCATGGCAGGATCACCTGGGGGCGCCTGAACAAGGATCTTCATGGCAGGATCACTGGGGGGTTCTTTTCATGGGAGCTGCAGATTACAAAGATTGAAAACAACTTTTGATATTGCAGTTACATGTTAAAGTTCATATGAGATATTTTAGGGATTGGGTTTAGATTGAAGCGCTCGTTTGGATGAGTTCTAAAGCAGATATAATAGACCCAAATTATTGCAAAAAAAAAAGGAGGGACAACAGAAAACTATGTTTCCACTCATAATAATAAAAAAACTCGGGTGGTCTGGCTTTGGGGATATACGTCTGCAGCGCCATACAGAAGTTTATGGTGTAATTTGCGTACAGTGCACCTGTCACTCCCAACCAAACAAATATGCCGGGGAATACACTGTATGGCCATCTTGCCGTGCATTTTTGCATATATATATATATTCACTATATTGCTAAAAGTATTGGCCCCTCCTAACATTCCCATAGACACACTCCTAAACCTTGTGGACGCCTTCCCAGAAGAGTTGAAGCTGTTATAGCGGCAAAGGGCGGAGCCAACCCAACACTGAACCCTACGGACTAAGACTGGGATGCCATTAGAGTTCATGTGCGTGTAAAGGCGTCCCAATACTTTCGGGAATACAGTGTATATACGTGCATAGCCGCTGCTTCAGTGAGCCCGTCATTGATTTGTACACGTTGGCTGTACAGTGCACCTGCCAGAGAATTACGCCAGGATGTACAGTCCTCTTGCTGCCACATGCATGACAGTCCTCTTGCTGCCACATGCATGACCCCAAAGGCAAGAAGATTTTGAACCTGGGTCTTGAGACTCTGCTCTCAAATCTTGCACGGTCTGCGCTCTTACCCAGCGGCTGAACACTGAGCAGCATGTAATAGGCTCCACCATGGCCCTCAGTGATTGACGTACATGACGGTCAATCAGAACTGGGCAGAAGAGAGGCCGCTCTGTGCGCAAAGCGAGCAGTCAGGCGGCTGCTAAGTGAACTCCTATCAAAATGCACAACAAAAATATTTCTAAACAAACACATTATCCTATTGATTAATTATGTGTCATTAAGAAATAATGGCGGATTAATGCAGATATGTGTCACGAAGAAGGATTAGTGCGGATTAAAGCGACGAAAGTGTATGATAAGTCCTTGCCCAAACAGATCATCTCGCACAACGACTTCCAGATAAAGGAAAACTGGAAGGCAAACAGGTTCTTCTGTGATATCTGAATGGTACAAAAATAGACAAATCTAGGGGAGGGGTGGCCAGGCGGCATGACAGGCGCATGATGGAAGATTTAAGGGCTCCCCATATCTTCCTGTCCTGATGCTCTACATTGCTGAGGGGGAAGCTGGACACTCTAGTATCCTATAGACTAGGGTGACAATTATGTCCCTGACATAATTTGTCCGGGGACAGTCTCCTCAATATGGGGACTGTCCCCGGACAAATTATGTCCCCTGAAATATAATATATAAATATATATTTTTTATACTCACCTGATCCCTGGATCCATCGACGAGCAACCTCCCGTCTCCCACGCTGTCAGAAGCTGCATACAGTAACCGGCGCACACTGCAGTAACAGGCGGCGGATAATATACAGGGGTACAGGTACTCCTAGAATGAGATCCTAATAGGTTGGACTTGATGGACTAATGTCTTTATTCAACCTCAAATACTATGGGAAAGGAGGAGTGTGCCATCTGGCTGGGATGTTGTCAGTCTCTGGCTGCACTTGTTGCCTATTATCATCTATTTATCTGATTAATTGATTACAGACAGGGTCGCCATCAGGGGGGTACAGCCCGAAACCCATGTGAGGGGTTTGGGCAGCCTGGGGGGCCCCTTACATGGGTATCGGCTGTACCAGGGGTGACATAGCACAGGTGACAGGGGCGGGGGTGTAGGAGGCCTGGCCACAGCAGTGCCGGTCAGGCGGCGGAGGAGGCCGGGCCCCAGCAGAAGCAGGTACTTACCTCCTACGTTCTCCTGATGAAGTGGACCTTCGCTTCATGAAATGCATCATAGCTTTATATATGGGAACCGCTCTTCCCAGCCAATCAGCATGGAGCCGGCCGAAACAGCATGGAGCCGGTTTCCAGACCAAACAGCATGGAGTTGGCCAAACAGCATTGAGGAAGCTCCTAGCCAATCAGCATGGAGCAAGCCAAACAGCATGGAGCCGGCTTCACGGCCAATCAGCATGCAGCTGGTCAAACAGCATGGAGTCGCCTTCCCGGCCAATCAGCATGGAGCCGGCCAAACAGCATAAGAGCCGCCTTCCCGGCCAATCAGCATGCAGCTGGTCAAACAGCATGGAGCCGCCTTCACGGCCAATCAGCAGGGAGCCGTCCAAACAGCATTGAGCCGGCTTCCCAGCCAATCAGTATCGAGCCAGCCAAACAGCATTGAGCCTTCTTTCCGGCCAATCAGGAAGCCAGACGGTGAGTCATTACCCGCCGCCCGGCTTCCTGATTGGCCGAGTAGCCGCCTCCATGTTCCCTCGCGGCACTGCCGCTCAGAGGAGATCTCCCTCTAGTATTGGTAACAGTGCATACGTAAAACCTCCGGGATTTCATTCTATCCGGTATGGATCACTAGAAGCCTGTGTGCTCCCTGAAAAAGAACCCACAATAAACTAAAACAATAGAGTGTAAGAGGAGGAGACATCCATTCTCCTGAGGACGCTAAGCAAAACTGGCGGGTGTGAGGTGGGGGGGGAGGGGTGATGTCCTTAAAGTGGCAGGTCTTTTAATTCTTCATTGCCTAGTGTCTGGAGGCAGCGGCATAACCCTACGTCTCAGAATTTCTTCAGAGCTGTGTCCCTCAATGGATGATAGAGAAATACGTGTAAACACATTTCCCTACTTACTAAATACGTGTCACTAGGAAGTACTGAATGATGCCGATATGTGTCAGCGATGAGGATTAACGGGGAATAAAGCACTGAAAGTGTCCGATAAGGTTTAAATATTTTCGTGTGTTATCTCGTGTTATCTTTAGATCCCGGTGTTCCTCGTGATGATACAATGCCACAGTTGCCTCTCTTAGAACCGATACGTCTTTCAGGAAAAACAAAAATGATTCTGGTGTTACCGGAACGGTGAGCTTGTCGGGGGACACACCACCCTGAGCTCAACATGAGTCGTGACACGCAGGCCGCCCGGGGGCACCCGAATGATAGCAAATAAAATTCAGGTACTCACACTTTTTACAATGAAAATAAAACACAATTCAGGATGTATTAATGATCACATTAAAGAAGCATTTTATTAAAGGCTCCACAGAGGTTTGTAATCTGCTGAGAATGCCGGAATGCATTGGGGAATTTTTGGAACACCCAGGACTACTTTTAGTGGCTGATTTATAAATCTTCCAGCCAGCATATAGCTGTTCATGCCCCGCTACGGCCACTAGATGGTGCTGTAGAGCATAGAAAAATCCTATGGTCCTTGGCTCCATCTAGTGGCCGTAATGGTGTATAGCTGGGGGAAGATTTATAAATCTGCCCTTTAAAATTCTTGCCAAAACGTTTTATTGCTCTGAATAGTGGATGGTAGAGCTGCAGCTCCAGTCTAATTTTATTGGTGCCTGGGTCCCTGGCTGAGTTCTTAGGTTTTTTTTGGGAGTGGGAGGTTAGTTTAATCAAGGGGTTGGCAACCTCCTGCTGTAGTAAAACTACAAACCTCAGCATGGAACTGCCTCTGATTGTCATGACTGTGACTGTCAGAGTCTTGTAATGCCTTATGGGACTTATAGTTCCACAACAGCTGGCATGCCAAAGCTGCCCCATTCACCGGTGTGATGCGCGTAGGGTTGCCACCTGATTCACCCGGACAGTTCGGGTTTTGAATGCTGTGTCCGGGTTTCAAGGCAGCTGAAACCCGGACACCAGATGTCAGGCAGACAGGGGGCAACCAAAATTGAGATAGGGGCTACTGGCCTCCCCACTGAAAATAGTGTCAACTGTGATATTTACATATTAATGGGTGATTCTATTTACATACGAATAAGCCGCAGCTCATTCTCCCCAAAACATTTCTGTGCGTCACTAGAGCGTTCGGGTTTCTATGGAAGAAAAGGTGGCAACCCTAGATGCGCGGCGCACAGACAAGATGCATTTTATTTTGCATTGCACAGCAGCACAGTACATCGAGCTGCAGTACACTCTGTAAACTGTACTCTCCATTCAGGGGACCTGAATGGAGTGTACAGTTTAACCCCTTCGTGACTGACGACGTACAGTGTACGTCGCCAGAATTAGGGCTGTTTAAACAGACTCCCGGCGCTTTTGCCGCCAGGACTCTGTTTAAACTTGTAAAGCCGACTGTCGGCTTTACCACAGAAGCGCTTCTGGCGAGTTACCTGCCGCCAGATTTGACTTACTAATTAACCCCTTTGTGACTGACGACGTACAGTTTACGTCGCCAGCATCGGGGCTGTTTAAACAGACTCCCGGCAGCTATTGCCACTGTCGGCTTTACAACAGAAGCGATTCTGACGACTTTCCTGTCGCCAGATTGCTTCTGCGTCCCGAAGAAGGGGCCGCCCCCCCCCGCCGGACACCCCCGCCGTGCTTCCCGGACTCCGTTGCCCCTCCTACGGGCCCGGGACCGGCTTCCTTGGTGTCCGCGGGGAGCTGGGGAGGAGGTCGACGAACTTCCGTTCATCGATCCCCTCCCCGTTCTATGGGACCGGGAGCGATGCAGATTGCATCACTTCCGGCCCCTGGGCTGTCAGTTCTGGGCTCAGTTATTTCTAGTGTAAGGCTGGGCACAAAACCTTACAACCATTTTGTCTTGCGATGGTTGTAAGGTACTTAAAAAAACGTACCATCTGCCTATCTTGCATAGGCAGATCATACTTGCGATGATCGCAAGCCACGCCCCCTGAGGGGCGGGCTTCCAATGACCGCAATGCCGAACGGGCAGTGTGCGCTTGCGCACACCGGCCCGTACGGCTGTTATCGTACGGACATGCCACAAACCCGCCGAACGTCGTGCGATGCTCGGCGGGTTTTCGAACATGTCCGTAAGTTCAAAGTCGTTTCGACCTTACAGTAGTAGAGGTCGCACGGCTTCCACACACCTTACAATAATCGTATGATCGCGGGATTTCCCGCGATTATCGTAAGGTGTGTGGGGACCTTAAAGGTGACACTGGGGGTCTTTTGGACCCCCAGCATCACCTTAAAGAGTACCTGTCACCACCATCTGCTATCACATGGGGGGGGGCTTGTAAGCACCCCCTATGTGATAGCAGTCAAAGTAAAGTTAAAAAACCCCCAAAAAAACAATTTTTAAAATGAAAATTAAATAAAATAAATATAATAATAATGTAAAAAAATGTTTTCAAGTCCCCCGCCCCCGCGAGCATGCGCGTCGCCACGTAAACACGCGTCCGGTGCGCCTACATATGAAAACGGCGAACGTATTACACATGTTGGGTATTGCCCCGCACGCCGGAGAGCAATTATTCTAGGGCCAGTATTTTGGGGTATCTCTAAATTGATGACCTGTGGGGGGTTTTCAAGCGTCTTCTAGGGACTTTTTGGGGTACTGCAGTTTTTCGCCGTTTTGCGGACGCACGCAATTTGTAACATGGGCATGTTGGGTATCGTTTTACTCGTTGTAAACTCATCTTTTATATTTCATTTAAAAAATGGGTATTTTGTTGTCTTTTGGGGCATTTAATTACATTTGTCACTAAATTTTGGGGTTTAATAAGGAGTTGCGCTAATATTGCGCAATATAAAAATTTGCAACTACCACCACTTTATTCTATAGGGTCTTGGCATTCAGAAAATATATAATGTTTGGGGGTTTTAAGTAATTTGCAGGCCTAAAATGTGGAATATAACATGGGTGCAAAAAATTTAAAAAAGGCCTCAGTCATGAAGGGGTTAAACACTCCATTTGCCGTTCTTACCATCTTGTCTTCAATTGTATTGTGATTGTAATGTCTTCCTTATATTGTAAAGCGCTGCACAGCTATATACATCCTGTATAATAATAATACACATGTTTGTGTACACAGACACACTTTGATTAAATGATAAATGATAAACACACATTTGATACATATTTTGTCTCCCGGCTCTCCATGCTCCTCCTCCTTTTGCTGTAACATAAGAAAATAAAACAACAAGACAGCTAAAATAAACTCCAGAAACCCCTCCCTCCATCTCGCCCATTCATTCGCCCTAAACAATCATGGCGTCTCAATACTTTCTTCCTTTTACGTCACGTCCGGTTAAAAACAGCTGGCTGTTTCGAATGTTGCCCCTCCCGCCGATTGCGGCGAGCTGACCAATCAGAGAACACCACCGCCGGTTTAAGGCATCCTGTGCCTTGGTTACCACAGCACGTCTATTCCCGGGCAGCCAATCAGGAGGAGCGGCGGCTGGCGTTTAAAACCCAGGAGCGTGGGATCAGTGACCGTTACAGGGTGTGAGGAGAGCGAAGTGAACAGAGGTGAGTGAGAGGATTGAACGGTACTTGTATTAGCTGGTCCCTTCAGCGACCCAGACCGGTGTCAGTGCACCACATACCGGAGTGCAGTCTACAAATGTGTATAATAGGCGTGTGGGTGCTGGGACGTTCCAGGTGCTGCAGCAATAAAACAAGACTGGTACTCACGTTGACAACAAGGCTTTCATTCTTCTAATTTGTTAACCTTACGGGGGAAGGAGGGTGCTCAGGGCTTGGATTCTTGGGGGTGCACAGAATTTTGGCTTGGGTTCTTGGTGGCATGGGGGGGGGTAGCTTCTGCACGCAGCTTGGGTTGCTGGTGGCATTGTGGGTGGGTGCGC
>NW_017306798.1:929004-939901 GCF_000935625.1 Nanorana parkeri | reverse complement strand
CTTTGGTTCTTGGTGACGTGGGGCGGTCAGATCTTGAGTTCTGTGGGTGGAGTGCTGAGAACTTGAGCTTTGGTACTTGGAGGCATAGGGGGTGTGCTTGGGTTCTTGGGGGGTGCTTGGGCTCATGGGGAGGAGGATGTTCAAAACTTTGGGCAACCCCACCTTGGGTTCTTGGCCATAGGATCCCAGCCTTGACTTTGAGTCCATCTGATGTAACTGAAGTACTGGGCAGGTCGGGTTTTCCTTCTCCTTTTTGTATTGTTCCTGAATCTCTGTCCTGTGTGGTGTACCCCAGCTATACGATTTGCCGGTTGGCACTAAGTGAGCGGAGGCGAGGCCTGTGTAGATACTCTAGGTAGAAGTCTTTCACGCTCTATAACCATCATTTGCTTCTTCCTGCAGATTGGAGATCATGGCCCAGTTTGTCTTTGAAAATGACATAAACAGCATCCTCAAGCTGGATGCACCAATCACAAACGCTCCCCTGGCACGGTGGCAGCGGAAGGCGAAGGAAGGCAACTGCTCTTCTGCCAATACGTCCGTCAACACCAGCGTCTTATCACCAATGAAGGCTGCAAACAGGTCGCACAGCTCCAGCAAGACCCCATCCAAAACTCCAGGTGTGTGTGCTTGCTACAGCCTTGATGTGTGTAGGATATGGGCAATGGTGCTACTCAGACTGGCATTCCTGGGAATGGGTCAGGTCCTGGGCACAATGTAACCCCTGCACAGGACTCTTAAGTGGCCACCCAATGGCGGTGGGACCCGAGAGTTGACTGTGAAGATGGTGGCAAGGTGCAGTGGTCATGTATGCCTGGACCAGTCATTGCTGGAGGGAGGTATTGAACATTGAAGCGACTGTTTATAGTTTAGGACCATGAGGGGAGGGGGGATGCTTGGATCTCAGAATGGAGCCCCCTGGGCTTGGTTTTGCAGGGTGACCTTCATGGGATGTGAATGTACATACCGGTATCACTTGGGGGTTTGCAGCCACTGTATTAGGCCTGAGATGAGCACATGTTTAACAATGGTGGCATATAAAATAGTCGGGTTCTTTAGAAAACTGGAGGAAGTTGGCAGGAAAGGAATATTACTGGTGAAGGCCGGGACAGGAAGTGGCTCCCCTTCCACCTCCTGAAGAGTTTCATCTGTAGCGACTTGCATTCTGTGAAGTTGTCCTTGATGGTCCGGAGCAGGATCATGGAACCCTGAGGGACTGCCAAACAACTTGGCTGCTTTGACTACAAAAGCAATGCCGGTCAATCTAAAGACCCAAAATCTTTTTTTGCATGGCCCCTGTCAGTTTTTGTGTTCCTGCTGACTCCTCCCCTAGACTAAGTGAGGGGGAAACACTAATTTTGAGTTGTCACCAGAACAGGAATAGAGGGGAAGTCATCAATGAGAACACTTGTTAGGGGCTGTTACAGGGGGGTTTAGTTCACTTGGGATACATTACCCTCTTACTTCCTGTTGTATGCATGGGGCAGGAAATGGAAGTGAAATCTCTCAAATAGTATGGGGGAGGCTGGGTTGTCTTTTATGGGTTTTAACTAGGGATGCACCGATAATAACGGTATTTTGGTACTGGGTACCGATAAAAAAAAATTCGGTACTCGCCGATACCAATTACTGAGTACTGGCAGTTTCATTCAGGAAGACCGGTGGCGTGTAATGACTCCACCTGAATTCCTGATTAACAAGAAAGCCGTCCCATACGAAGCCCCATAATAATCATATGATCAATGCTTGGCCCGGTGGGATCTCTGTCGCCTCGCACCTCGGCATGTCCAGCCTGCCTCCACTACCCAGCTTAACGAGGCAGCATGAAGCCAATCAGAATGCCGGGCACTGCGTCATTACATGGCTGCCTGATTGACCAGATTTCTGACCATATCGGGCAGCGCGTCATTGCACGCTGCATGGCTTCCTGATGTGACGAGAGAGCATGGATGCGGCTTCCCGGCCAATCGGGAAGCCGGGCAGCATGTAATGCCGCACTGCCCGGCTTCCTGATGCAGGAAATATCGGGCTAGGCATCGGAGCATTACATACATACGAGTACTCGCCCAAATACTCTATCGATACTAGTATCGCTGCGTCCCTAGTTTTAACCATTCCCTGCTCTAAAGTGGCTTGTTGGGTGGTCCTATGGTGAGGTGACATTAAAGCTGTATTGTCTTTCAGGGAAGTCCCAGGGAAAACTGCAGGGCACCCCGTCCAGAGCTGGAGGAGATCGATTCATTCCTAATCGGAGTGCAATGCAGATGGATGTGGCCAGCTTCCTACTGAGCAAAGAGAATGAGCCTGCCGACCAATCTCCAACCAAGAAGGTATGACCTGAAGATCTGAACACAAGTACTTGGTGTATACCGGATCTGCATGTTCTTTTCTATATCAGTCCGGTTTGCTCTGACTTACTGCAATCTGTCCTCTCTTTCCAGGAGCATCAGAAGGCTTGGGCTGTCAACCTGAACGGCTTTGACATGGAAGAGGCAAAAATCCTGCGGCTCGGTGGCAAATCCTTGAATGCCCCTGAAGGTGTGTAGAGATGAGGATGCTGTTCTCGCATGTTCTGTATTCATAGCTCGCACTGTGAATAGTCTGCACTCCTAACGGTGTTTACAAGCTATTGTGTCCGGGTCTCCCTGCACCCCCCTGGGGCTGGTTCAGCCACCTCCAGTCTCCTATCAGACTTCTGGGCTCTTGGCGTTCACAAAATGTGCTAAAAAGTCGATCGGGATGTTTTATCTGTAGTGTTTAGAAGACTACCCCCCTTCCCCCATTTTTTAATAGTTTCTAACTATTAGAATACAGAGTTGTTTACTGGCCCAGTAGTTTAACTCCATGTCAAGGGTGCTGGGGAGGGGATGGGGAAAATATTGGCAGGCTTGCTCCAGCCCTGCAGCTTGCTAGGGTTACACATGAGATTGGAGGGTTGCTTGCCTTAAGGAGATGGAGGGTCATCGGCAAGGAATTCCTAATCTAGTTTTGAATTGTATTGCAACTGTAATGTCTTCCTTGTATTGTAAGGCGCAGTGCAAACTGTTGGCTATATATTCCCTGAATAATGTGGCTTGATAGGTGAAGGGTCACAGGGTTGTGGCTCAGAGATGCGCAGTAACTGCTTCCCACAATCATGTTTTTAATGAACTTTTTTTGCAGGTTATCAAAACAACTTGAAGGTTTTATACAGCCAAAAAGCAACCCCTGGATCCAGCAAGAAACCCGGCCGGTACATCCCATCCATGCCAGACAGAGTCCTCGATGCTCCTGAGATCAGAAATGATTATTGTAAGTCACGTCCGGGGTGGTGCTTGGGGGAGTCCCTGTTTTGTGTCATTGCTCTAATTCCTGTCCATGTTTCAGATCTGAATCTGATCGATTGGAGCTCCCAGAACATGCTGGCCGTAGCACTGAATGACTCGGTCTACCTCTGGAACTATACGAACGGAGAAATCCTCCTCCTATTGCAGATGGAGAATAATGAAGAGTACATTTCATCCGTCTCGTGGATCAAAGAGGGGAACTATCTGGCTGTGGGGACCAGCAATGCTGAAGTGCAGGTGCGTTTAATACTTGTATGTTGGGAGCTTAACTGAGAACTATGCGGTGAGTGTACTTCACTTCTCCCTGTAGTTTGAAGCTGTCACGTGTCAGCTGGATTGTTCAAGGAGAAAACGTTCTGCTTCTCTCACTTTCCAATCTTCCTTCAGATCAGTCAGCGGGGATGCACAGTTTTGATCAGTCTCGTCTGTGGCGTTCTTGCCAGGGGAAAATGGCCCACTATATACTGAGTTTTGGGTCACTGGATGATGCAAGTATATATTCTCCCATGACTACAGAGAAATATGGGGGGGAGTTACCCCATAGTTCTTCTTTAAAGGAGAACTATGAGGCGAGTGCTTTTCACTCACCTCATAGTTCTAGCCGACCTGTGACAATGACACTGTCACAGGTCGGCTCAGTAGATCAGGAAGTGAGGGAACACATACCGGCGTTCGCTCACCTCTCGATCCTGTCGCGGCTCTCTGCCGTGACAGGGGAGGGACTGGATTCTCCCCACTCCGATCCTCCAGCGCTGACTGGCGGAACGGACGGGGGAGGGTACAGCTGGCACTGCCTCTAGATAGGCAGAGCCAGCTGTCAGTCACGCAGCTGGGAGGATCCCGGCACAATTGTCGGCATCCGCTTCAGCTGCGGCGTCTCACTATACCGCGAGCTGTAGCCTAGGGTGACGGGAGGAGGCTAGTTTGTGTCCTCCCCGTTACCCTAATGAGAACAAGCCTTAACCCCATAGTTCTGCTTTAACTAGAGCCATAGCAGACCAGACAACTATCGGCTATAACTATAGCATTCAGCAAATCAGCTTTGATCAAGTAACAAGTGTTGGGACCAGCTGTGACAGATGAAGGCAATTGGTACTGTGTATCGCTAGAGTTGCACTTGGGATAGAAATTGGAGGCAGTGTGGCCCCTCATTGATTTTGCTATGGGGCCGTATCGCATAGTTCTGCAGGTATTGTACATGATTATTGGCAGATACCCATCACTAACCCTCCTACCTTCCCCAGCTCTGGGACGTTCAGCAACAAAAACGTCTGCGCAATATGATTAGTCATTCATCACGTGTTGGTGCTTTGAGTTGGAATAACCACATCCTGTCCAGGTGAGTCTGATCAACACGACTGTATACATCCTGTATAGACCAGCAATGGCAGAGCTTCCACCTGATGAGGCCATTTCTGAACCTGTACTCAGTATGGAGGGGGAGGCATGTTTTCTCCCTCTAGACCAGAGCCCTGGCTGGCCTGTTGGGGGTATGACTGGGCCCTTGTGTGCTCATCTCTCTGCTGGTGGTTAAATGAACCATGGTACCATTACAGCTGACCCACATGACATTTCAGGCAAAGTAACAGGTCTCTCAATGTATCATTACTCTGGATATATTTACCCGCCGTGCAATATCCTAGAATTGTTTAAAGTTGGAACTCCGGTCTTTCCTCCAGTCCTGCACCATTGTAGATACTTCACTGCACATGGCCTTTTGGTGTGCATTAGAAACTGCTATAAGCCACAGCCCACCTAATTTCCGGGCTGCTGTAGGACATCCAGTATTAAACACTTTCCTCCCCAGCCTGACTGTCCCTGGCCTACCCCTTTCATTGTATTTCAGCTCTTTTAATTCTGGAGGCTCAGAATCATGGGTTGGTGTTGCCAGGGGCAGTCTGCATGCAAATGCCACCAGCCTATAAATGGCCCCTTGCTACCCCACCCATCAAAGCATTTGTATTTGCATAACTCCTCCCAAAGAATCAGCCCGCTGCTTGCACCAGGGATAAGGCTCTTGAGGTCCAGTACTGTAGCAGGAATCTATGTAAACCACCCTGCCAGCCCCTCCACCAGTCATGATCTGTCGGCATTGCATACACAGACCCACTGATTACCACCATAGAATGCAAAATGTAATTTAGGAATTCTCTTTTTTTTTTTTTTTACCTTGTGTACATCTTTTGACTGTTTTTAATACGGATCCTCTGACACTTTGGTTTGGTATCTCAGTGGTTCTCGGACTGGTCACATCCATCAACACGACGTGCGGGTTGCTCAGCATCACGTCGCCACACTGTCTGGGCACTCGCAGGAAGTCTGCGGCCTTAAATGGTCTCCGGATGGACGTTACTTGGCCAGCGGGGCAAATGACAACCTGGTGAACATCTGGCCTTCTGTCCAGGGGGATTCCGCAGAGTTCACACCAGTGCAGACCTTCACACAACACCAGGGAGCGGTCAAGGTGAGCCCGTCCTTCAGGTAACATGGCAGCCTGCTTCTTGTAGGTTGCGATCAAATCTGGTACTTTGCTTTACTGTCTCAAATAGGTCTGTATCAATGTTCTTACTATTGTGCTAGCTTAATGTGCCCTCTGAATAGGGGCAAGCTCTGCTTTTTAGAGAACCTGACTTGGCATTTTAGTGTAATATACTGTGAAAGACCAAGATACAGACTTTGCAATTTACATCAAGATCCTTAACATACATGAAAGTGCAAAGACTGCTCAAATTGCCTGGCTCCTCCCCTTCAAAAATCTCATTGTTGGTGCCCTATAAACTCCTATAAAAGTCCAAGGACCTGTAGCACTCCTTACGGGAACTCCCAAACATATATAAATATATGATATACTTTGTTATTTAAAATTCACTTAATTATCATTGTTTAGCGCTGCACATTCAGCACTTTATCAATTTTCACCCCAGGGTTCAAAGCGCAGCAGCTTCCACATCACAACTCACCCATAAGCACAGATTTTACAATTCTTTGCATTCAGCATAATAAAGTATAGGAACGTCACCAGCACGACTGACTTGGATGTCAGTCATTACTCAAGTGTCATCAAGCACTTTCGGGACCGCGCAGTGTCCCCTTCATCAGGCTCATGGTTTTTACTGAGCCTGATGAAGGGGACCCTACGTGGCCCCAAAGCACATTTGCCCTGACATCCAAATCTCTGTGCTGGTGACATTCCTATACTCTATAAACTCCTATGGGGCTGTGTCCTGGGAACTTCAGACACTGCTATAGTCTATATGGTACAAGCCACCCCCGTGCATTATAGCCCCAAACACCTGTGGTGGGTGTAAATTGAGGTGCCACATCAGGACTGCAGTATGAATGTGGGGGGGGGTAGGGTGGTCGGGAAGAGCACAAAAAGGCCCTTTACTTTATTGAGCAACTAGAAGAGTTCCCCAGTGTGCATAGGAATGCTGACTCTCGCTCTCCTTTAGGCTGTGGCCTGGTGCCCGTGGCAGTCCAACATACTGGCAACTGGTGGTGGAACAAGTGACAGACACATCAGGATCTGGAATGTGTGCTCTGGAATGTGCCTAAATTCTGTAGACACTCACTCCCAGGTAAATGACTGCAGCTGGTCTGTCTTTTCTTTGGCTCGCAATGGTCTGCTGTTACTAAAGCCCCCTCTTCCCTCTAGGTCTGCGCCATCCTGTGGTCATCAACGTACAAAGAACTCATTTCTGGCCATGGGTTTGCACAGAACCAGCTTGTCATCTGGAAATATCCCACAATGACCAGAGTTGCAGAGATGAAAGGTAAGATGGCTGCAATACTCGGACTTGGTAGAAGTATATTTGGGTGCAGAGATGGATCAGTATGTAACATTTGCTAGTTATTGATTTTAACCCCTTCATGACTGAGGCCTTTTCATTTTTTGTACCCATGTTATGTTCCACATTTTAGGCCTGAAAATTACTTAAAACCCCCCAACATATATTTTCTGAATGCCAAGACCCTATAGAATAAAATGGTGGTAGTTGCAAATTTTTATGTTGCGGAATATTAGCGCAACTCCTTATTAAACCCCAATATTTAGTGAGAAATAATATGCCCAGGTTACAAATTGCGTGCATCCGTAAAACTGCGAAAAACTCCAGTACCCCAAAATGTCCATAGACTCTTTAAAAGCCTCCACAGGTCATCAATTTAGAGATACCCCCAAAATACTGGCCTTAGAATTATTGCTCTCGCTCCGGCATGCGCGGCGATACCCAACATGTGTAACGCGTTCGTCGTTTTCATACGTAGGCGCACCCGACGTGTGTTTACGTGGCGACAGGTGGGGGCGGGGGACTTTCAAAAAATTTGCTGGCGACGTACACTGTACGTCGTCAGTCACGAAGGGGTTAAAGCTACCTCCAATACCTTGTTTTGATACTTTTATCATGTTTGCACTAGGCTAGCTCACCTATACAGCTCCATGATATGGAGGGGGTGGGGGGGGGAGGAGAGATGCAGACTCGGGGAGCTTACACCAGGTCCACATATCCCAAGAGTTCTTTGGCTTCATGGTGACCTGGGGAGCATCAGAATGCTGTAGGCATTTGAATGGATTGACATTCCTAGGCACTCCCTACCTCCAGCAGCGTGGTGGGATAACGAGTCTGCAACAATCTGACCACGGCGGGGGGGAGATGTAACGTGTCTGCAACAATCTGACCACAGGGGTACAGGCAGTGTTGGCATCTTGTGTCTCCTAAGATGACAACTGACAATTCTAAGACGTGCTTGGTGTGAGAATGAAATGAAAGGGGGACATTTCTGAGGGGACTAAGGATCAGAAGGTATTTACTTTTACAGAAAGTATTAAAGATTGGCTGTGTGAGGAAGGAAAGCAGTCTCCATCTTCTATATTTAGGGGTTGGGCTACCACCTCCCTAGTGTGGCCCTACATGGGGGCAGTTCATTGCATATGTCTGCATTGCCACTTTGGTGGGGAGGGCGTTTGGAGGGATTTCATAAGGATGTGGCCGTGATGGATGCTTGCAAATGGTCTTCATGCAGAAGCTTTAGGTCCGTGATGGTGAACTTTGGGCACTCCAGCTGTGCCAAAACTACAAATCCCAACATGCATCTGCCTCTGGGAGTTGTCTGTGGCTGTCGGAGCCTTGCAATGACTCATGGGACTTGTAGTTCCAGAACAGGAGTGGCAAGGTTCGCCACCACTGCTTTAGGTGTTTATGTAACTTTAACACATCTGGGTATCTTGTGAGTTTGGTATGAACATGTGTCCTATTAGGGAACTACTGTAGCACGGTACCTTATCTGCAGCCTTGTTTGTCCTCCCCAGGTCACAGCGCACGCGTCCTCAATCTCTCCATGAGCCCAGACGGCTGCAGCGTGGCCTCTGCCGCAGCAGATGAGACATTGCGGCTCTGGAAGTGTTTTGAGGTGGATCCCGTCGCAAAGAAGGAAAAAGAGAAGGCCAGGAGCAGCAGCAAAAGCATCATCCACCAGAGCATCCGATGAGACCCGATCGCCACTTGTTTTTAATCCATATCCTATTACAATGTAAATATTTGAAATAAAAGTTTCTGTATTGTACTGTAAATGCATCGAAAGAAGAATTCCCCGTTATCACGTCACTGATGTCACTTGTTTTAATTGACCACTGTATAAAAAAAAAATCTATTTATAAATGGATGCCTAGAATACTGACTCCACGTTTTGTATGGACAATGTTCAATTAAACACTTTTTTTTTTTTAAATGTAACAAGTTTGTGACAATGTTCTAGTGGGGGTGGTCACTTGGTTAAGAGCCTGCTATAGGTGGAAGGGCCATATTCTGTATCATACCGTCGTAGGTCTAAGTGGGTGACAGCTGGGGGGCACTTAACGGGCTTTACACAGTTCCTTTTTATTTTTTTTATTTTTTTTTTTTAAAGGGGCTCCATCTATACATGGCTTTATATTTTCCAGCCTCCCTCCCGTGCCCCAAAAGGGGCAGGGAGAACATTTGCAGGACACCTTGTAATTCCATTGCATTGTTGTCGGCTTGAGTTCACTGGGTTTCTCATAGCTCACAGGTATTTGGTATTAAGTTTGCATGTATTAGAGAGTCTGGCCCAGGTGTACATTTTAGATGGTTGGGGTGTTCAATGGCTTCATGGTCTGGAAAGGTAACACCGGATCCGCACAATAAAACTTCCATCCATGTAAACTGGTTTTTACTAATGTCTAATAAAGATGTGACAAACTAATGTTGGCATGATCATTGAGCTGCAGAGTCTTGGCTGTTTTATCAGTGGGAGCGCTAAAAGCTTCTCTACTGGGATTTTCATACACAACCATCTCTCGGGTTTAGGGAATAGTCCAAAAAACAAAATCCAGTGAGTGGCAGTTCTCGAATATTAGGGATGCTCAGATACCTTGGCATGTTCACAGGAACTACCAGGGTTGCAGCTGGCTCTGGTGCTCAACCACTGTCCTGTAATCATTCTACTTATCCACCTCCCTATATCTCCTCCCTGCGCCACTCGCTCAGCCTTCTGTGACAGCGTGTCAGAGAGGAGAGCGGGTACAAGCAGTCAGTGATCGCGGAGTGTTTGTAGATAATTGAGGACATGGTATGGTTACTATATCATCAATTATGAATGAATGGGAAGTGATCTACATCCCCCCCTGTTCATTCATGATTGTGGTTATAGTAAACACACTGATGTTGTGAATGATTCCTGTTCATTGATAACAGGGGCTGCAGAAAGAGATTGAGGGCTCTGTCTCTTTCTTTAAAAGGGAAATATCGGGTCTGTTTAGACCCCCTAATTCCCAAAAGCCCCTAAAAGTGATGTAAAAGAATTAATGAAAAAAATTAAAATCTATATTTTTAAAAATAAACCTTTTTGGTTTCTGCGTGAATTTTTTTTATTTCGGTTTTAAAATCTTTCCATTTCGGTGCACCTTATTTTTAACCTTGGCAGTTAGGCCCCATTCACACTGAGCGACATGAAAATCGTGTGATTTTCAGCACGATATTATATGTGATATTGTGCGACTTGTCCCTATTGGGCTGTATGCAATCAGGAGCAAAATCGCTCAAAATCCACAGAAAAAAGGTCATGTAGGAGTGGCAAGGTGATATTGAGATGTGAACAGCTCCATTGAAATGCATTGGAGAAGATAGAGCGATATCGCTGCAAAAATCTCTGTGTGAATGGGGCCTAAGATGGGATTTTTTGTTTTTTATTTTTTGCATGCTGGCTTGTGAGTGTGCTGGGAACCGTTTTGCTGTTGTACTGTGTAAAGCCCTTCCATGTGCACATTGCCTTATAGCTGGTTATAAATTGACGAGTGTTTTGCCATTTGTTTTGGATATTTTCTTGGCACACTTTGGGCCCCTTAGAGGTGAGCATCGTTTTAATGCCACAGCTTGCCTTAGTATTATTGCTGACCATATCCATCCCTTTATGACCACAGTGTTACCCATCTTCTGATGACTACTACCAGCAGTGTGACGTGTCATGTGACTAACCTAAAATCATCTGAAACTGGTTTCTTGAACATGGTAATGAGTTCCCTAGAACTTAAAGGAGAACTATGAGGGGGGGG
Organism: Nanorana parkeri; assembly: GCF_000935625.1. NCBI lineage: Eukaryota > Metazoa > Chordata > Amphibia > Anura > Dicroglossidae > Nanorana > Nanorana parkeri. The sequence continues at coordinate 929,008 of NW_017306798.1, read as the reverse complement.
GGGG
>NW_017306798.1:922377-928931 GCF_000935625.1 Nanorana parkeri | reverse complement strand
ATGGGGGGGGGGGGGGTGCTTTTCACTCACCTCATAGTTCTAGCTGACCTGTGATAATGAGACTGCCACAGGTTGGCTCAGTAGATCGGGAAGTGAGCGAACACATACGGGCGTTCGCTCACCTCTCGATCCTGTCACAGCTCTCTGCTGTGACGGGAGTGGCTGGATTCCCCTCTCCAATCCGCCAGCGCTGACTGGTGGGAGAGGGGGCGGGTACAGCTGGCTCTGCCTCTAGATAGGCAGAGCTAGCTGTCACTCACGCAGCTGGGCGGGTCCAGACATCGATGTCGGGATCCGCTCCGGCGTCTCAGTATACCGCGAGCTGTAGCTCCCTATATACTGAGCCTAGGGTGATGGGAGGACGCTAGTTTGTGTCCTCCCGTTACCCTAAGGAGAACTATGGGGAAAAGCCCTGACCCCATAGTTCTCCTTTAAATATAAAGTGGCCAGTGAGTGTACACTGTGTTTAGCTTGTGTGTTGCAATAGTTTTTGTGACTCTTCTGAACTACATACGTGTGTCAGTGTCACAAAATCTTGGAGCCTGAGCTGGCCAGGTACCTGCATTTGTAAGTTTTTTTTTTAATTTTCCCCTCAGTAAGGTTTTACTGTACAGACCTGATTCGTCCTATATCTATATCTGTTGGTATCTCTCTCCTGTTGGTAATGGTTTGTTTTCTGGTGATATGGCCACTAGCTGTGTGTCAATACCTGTGCTGCCCACTAGAGGCACTCTTACATTACGTATAGATCCAGCATGCTGTATTACTGAGTGTCAATACCTGTGCTGTCCACTAGAGGCACTCTTACATTACGTATAGATCCAGCATGCTGTATTATAATAAAATGATACAAAAAAGCCGTTTGGAGATGAAAGTGACATTAAACCCTCAGATGTTTTTAGATTGAACAATGCTGTAATGTGTCACTTACTATAATCTATTGTAGTTTCCCTTCTCTGCTGCTCTTTCTTTTTGAATCTTCACATGCTTGGGAGAACTTCCGTTTTGCAGCTGACTCCCCTCTTCTCTGGCTGTAACATGGAGTCTGTCGGCGCTCCAGAGCCAGGACCGCAGGATAACGTCCTCCCGGCATGTACATCCCCGCAGGGGCGTCCCGAGGCCGGGTGTCACCCGGAGCAAATGCAAAAAATAGGGCATGCCCTATTTTTTGCGTTTGCAGTTAAACGGAACGCTGGCAAAGTTTTGACACTGCCTCTAGATAGGCAGAGCCAGCTGTCACTCACGCAGCTGGCCGGATCCAGACATCGATGTCGGGATCCGCTCTGGCGTCTCAGTATATAGGGAGCTGTAGCTTGCGGTAAACTGAGCCTAGGTTGACGGGAGGACGCTAGTTTGTGTCCTCCCGTGCGGGTGGGGGGTGAAATCGGTGCCATTGAATACAATGCACCGCCACGCCCCCTCCTGCGCCAAAACGCAGGGAGAAGTTTAACAGCGATCGTGTTGCGTTCCAGCAGCTACCGCTCTGGAACGCACACGCTTTCGGTGTGAACAAGTCCTAAAAGGTGAGAAATATTTAAAAATATATATTTTTCGCTACAAGGTGGAGCCTTTGAACACTGAGCCTGGAAACAGACAGAGGTATTTATCAAAACTGAAGCAGCTGTGCGTGCCAACCAATCAGCTTCTCTCTTTCATTTACAAATCTTAACCAAACAACTGAAGAGAGAAGCTGATTGGTTGCCATAGGCAACTGCTCCAGTTTCTGTCTGCTCCCGTTTTGATGAATCCCCCCCAAAGTGTTGCACGAACACGCTTGCTTGTGCATACTCGGTGCTAATAACTAATGTCCAGATTGGAGGGAGGATCATTCTGGCCCTACACCAGAACAATTTTGTTTTCAGAAACATTTGTTGGACTTTCTAACAGCTGATGGGGGACAAATCAACGATCCATTCCGACCGCAGAGATGAAAAAAAGCTGAAAAATAGACATGTGCAGCCGCAAAAAATTAGTTTAGTTTTGTATTTTGTTTATTTCGTATTTCCGAAATATGGGTCCTGTATGTGTTTCGGATTCGATATTCGGACGGAGATCTTTTTCAAGCTCGAAAGGCAAAGCTGAGAAAGAAGATCTCCTCGAAACGCGTTGCTCCTTCACCACTGCTCCGTGCACGTCCTTCCCCAGCCTTCTGCCACTTTCACTCCACCACTTCCTAAAACACCGCGGCTAAGATCAGAGGCAACCGTCTCTACTAGCCCTCCGGCACACACAGCACTCAGTCTAAATCTGTTCTTCACTTTATTCTTTTACTCTCGGGTTCACCATCATACCTGATGACATCAATTCCAGCCGTCACGGCCAAACCCTAGGACCTGTTTTGCCTTGCCTCCAAGTCCTCATCTGGAGACCACCACATACCGAATACCACCACACAACACGTCTCGCATCGCCAGAACCTCATTGGGGCCCCCCTTGCCAGGATCCTTGGCACCCCAAGTAAGTCCCCATTTTTTGTTCATTTTTTTCCCACCTGTATCCCATAGACACTGGTTGTCCCTACACCACTCACACTCTTAGGATTTGGGCTCTTATTGCTTCACTTCCATGTTCACAGGTTTCTCCCCCTGTTCCTAGAGCAACAATCCTCATTGACCGCATCCACACATACCCCACACCCCTAAGAGAGCGCTGTGTCTTTTTTCTTCTTCTTGTGCTCTAGTCTTCACTATTAGGCCTCATTCACACCAAAACTGCATTGAAAATGCATGCGCTTTAGCCATTGCACTGCGATGCGTTTTGCCACGGTTTTGATGTTTTTTTTTTTTCTCTCAAAATGCAAATCAGACCATATGTCACCTCCTTCTTCCTGTCACAGCACTTTCCTCCTTCCTTTTCTAGCTCAGACATGCTTCCTTTGTTTGAAGGCATGGTGTTAGTGTTGGCTATAGCCATTCTCACCCAACGTAGAAGGTTATTATAATATAATAATAATAACGTCGTTATCGGGTGCACCCCCAGCTGACGGTCAGAGATATTTTATTATTAGATTAGCATCCACGTCTGCCATGTTTCCAGAGCTGTTCCATTCCTAATCTCCTCTACCAACTCACAGGAAGTCCCAAGAAGATGACATTACTAAATCTGTGGGTTATTGTGTTCTTGATGCGTTTCTATGCATTCCGTCGCGTTTCTATGCAGTGAAAATAGTGCAAGCAGTACTTTTTCTGGCTGCATCGGAACGGACTAGTCCGGTGTGAACAGAACAACAGAATCCCATTGGAAACCATTGTGCTGTGTTTTTGATGCAGCTCAAAAACACAACGGACTGCATCTGGTGTGAATGGGCCCTTAAAGGGACATTAAAATCCTTTTCTTCATTTTTTTTTTAACCGTTTAAACGTTGACGGTGCACGCACAGGAACATGAAGTCATGTTTTGTTTTTATCTTCACATGCTATGAAATCCTCTTTTTGTAGTCATTATCGTAAATTTCTAATTTCGTTTCCTTTAGGACGAAATTCGTACTGAATCTGAAATTTTCGGATCCGGATGCTTTCGGATGAATTCTGGACATGGTACATTACGGAAATTCGGATGCTCAGAATCCACGAATTTCCGAATATTTCGTCCGAATTTCGATTTGGAACTAAACGAATCGCACATGTCTACTGAAGCAGGACAAACATTTTTTTCTTGAACTAATGAAATTCTAAGGGTGCCCACGCACCTTACGATAATCGGGGGAAATCCCGCGATCGTACGATTATTGTAAAGGTGTGTGGAAGGCGTGCGACCTCTACTACTGTAAGGTTGCACGACTTTTAACTTACGAACATGCTCGAAAACCCGCCGAGCATCGTACGATGTTCGGCGGTTGTGTAGCATGTTCGTAAGATAAAAGCTGCAAGCGCACACTGCCCGGTCGGCATTGCGGTCATCGGAAACCCGCCCCTCAGGGGGGCGCAGTTTGCGATCATCGCAAGTACGATCTGCCTATGCAAGATAGGAAGATTGTAAGGTAATTAAAAAAACGTACCACCACCGCAAGATAAAAGTCTTGCGATGGTTGTAAGGGGTGTGCCCAGCATTACAGTGATCACGGGTTGTGTTCAGGAAACTACATTTGTTCCAACATTGAAGGTTAACAATGAAATGATATTTCAAACGACGTTCCCTAATTCTCTGATGGAATTATCGAATGTACAAAAATCTACCAGTGTATGGCCAGCTCTGCGTACCGTGCAGGTCTGAGGATGAAGCTGTTCACATCAGGCTAGCAAGCCTTCCTGACACAATGGTAGACTTCCTGGCTTGCATGAGGGTGGGGATAACCAAAGTCCTGCAGACCTCTATCCCTCAGGAGCTGGACTTCAATAGCCGAGCTGTCAAGCCAAAAGGATGAAACCAACCACGGATCCTGATAAACAGGTCAGTCTGGAAGTGACCATGGAGAACACGCTTGTTCTCACATTGCTTCCGGTGATTGCCCGCCTAATGCCACTCTGATCGGGTTTGCATGCAGCGGCAGCCCAACTACCTTCGTTAATCTGGCAGTAGGACATCTGAGAGGACGGAACTTTAGCGTTTTAGCACAGGTTTCCTGGTTTAGTTCCCAGCAGTGGCTCTGTCCACATGGAGTCCATCACCTGAATCGTCTTGTCCCACAATCCAGTAATATGCTGAAAAGGTAAGCTGCCTTCTGATCCAACTGGCCCTGGTGTGGTGTGGTGCGGTGCGGTGCGTGCGTCTCCCTGAGTGGGGTTATTAAACTCAACACCTAATTCTAACTTTTATAAATGCATTACACAACATCTTTTAAAATAATAGTAGACTGTTGCTGCAATACTCTCCCTTAGGGCAGCCATCAGAAATTTTGGGGCCCCTTACACGGCTTTCGGCCGCCCCCCCCCCGCTGGACGCAAGGCTTAGTGATGCGCTGGACACAGGACCCACCTGAGTGACCCTGCATAGATGCTGCACAGCCCATCTGAGACTGTCTATGGTGGGCTCTGAAGGGGTCTCTGGTGGGCTGGTCAGGGCTGCATCCCTCCCCTCCCTCCTTTCCTTCCTTCCTAGCTCCTCTTACCTGCACACATGGCCTCCTCTGCCGCCGGACTGGCCAGAAGTGACGTCACTTTCGGCCAGTCCGACATCAGACTAGTATCGTCGCTGATGGGGCCCTTGCTTGTCTCAAAGCCGCTGGAGCGGCAATGCCGGGGGCCCTACGCTGCTAGGGCCAGGCCTCCGCCTCCTCGCCCTTCACCGTCGGCCGATAGTTGTGTAAGGGACCCGGACGGCCCCCCAGGCCCCTTACATGAGTATCGGCCGTACCCCCCTGATGGCTGCCCTGCTCTCCCTACCTCCGATGATGTCTCATGCAGACTCCATACACTGCGGGCCAGCACTGGTACTCTTCTAGGTTGGATGAGACCCAGCATCATTCAACTAACTTCCTGTGAGAGTCCATGGTGTCAAGGACCCACCTCCAGCATCATGCCAGCCTGGACTCAAAGAAGAATGCTGCTAAAAGCAACACCACAACCAGCCGTGAAATAAAAACTAACACAGCAAGAACAGACAGGGCCGGATTTAGTCTCCCTGCTGCCCCCTAGGCCAGGTTTCACAATGCGCGCCCCCCACTCCCCCCCATCAAGCAACCGGATGGCAGGGGCAGGCAGGGTTAGTTTTTTTTAACTTTTTTATCTTATCGTTTACATTTTTTATGTTTAATATTTTTTTTATCTTATCGTTTATTTTTTCTTATAATTTTTTACTTTTTAAATCACCTTTTAATTTTTTTTCCATTTAATTATGTTTTAAAATTTTTATAACATTTGTTTTTCACTGAACTTTATTGCTATCACACAGGAGCTAGCTAACAAGCCCCTGTGTGATAACAATTGTAACAATCGGCTTCCCCACACTACATTTAGTCCTGCCTTCCCAAAGCAGAACTAAATGTAGAAAGCGCAACGTACCGCCCGGCACTGTATGTTCCGGGCGTCGGGGGGATTCCATCCCACTGCCGCCCCTCTGCTCCCTGCCTCCCCGAGGCCAGGCCTCGGTGTCCTTGTGGGGAATCCAGGCCTGAGTACAGAAAAATACCGGCTGATCTGAAACTCAGCAAGCTCCTTCCTGTAGGGACCTGACCACGCTACCTCTGCTGTACTGAAATCCCAAGCAGTGTGGTCAGCCCTGCCTGAGTGAGTTCCCTCCCACTGCCCCTGCTGGACTACAGAATACCTCCCCCTATAACCTGGGGATGGAGACTCACTTAGGCAGGGCTGACAACGCCGCTTGGAATTTCAGGACAGCAGAGGCACTGTGTTGTCAACTCAAACACCGTCAAGTTCTCATTGGATTTCTGGCACATCAGCTTTACATTCAGTTCACAAACCCCCAAAATGTTTCCATGCCCGGGGCTGGGGTCACGTGACCCGGTTCATCCTTTAGAAATGGATTCCGTCCTCACATTCTGGGTGGAACATGTCAGTGAAAAGTGACGTTTCTCTGTTATCTGGAGATGGCATGAGCTTGTGGAGTGGCCCTCAGGAAGGATGGGTGGATTTTATTGCAGGAACCACAAATGGATC
>NW_017306798.1:916987-922325 GCF_000935625.1 Nanorana parkeri | reverse complement strand
CCACAAAAGGGACCCCCCCCCCCCCCACTAATGAACACAGGACGCATACAAAGAATTTCTAATGATCTAGAGCAGTGGTCCCAGGGGCGTAACTAGAAATCTCAGGGCCCCATAGCAAAATTTTGTATGACACCCTGCAGAGCCCACTTGAGACTCTGCACATACCATAGACCCCTCACAACCCACCTGACACCCCGCAGAGCACATCCTAAACTCTCTATGGTGGGCTCTGCATGGTCTCAGGTGGGCTGGTCACACCCCCTGCACACCTCTTACCTGTCAGTCCAGATCCGCTGTCAGCCTCCTTCTCTACGGTCGCCGCTGGGGCCAGGCCCTACCTCCTCCACCGCAGCTGCTGGCTGTCACTGCCTCAGACTGTGACAGTCCTCAAGCCTGCAATGCCATAGCGACCCAGGCGGCCTGCATGGCATCGGGGAGATCCCTTTGTTGTTGGTCGGGCCCCCCTGTGCCCCAGGCCCCATAGCGGCCGCCTGGGTCGATATGGCGATAGTTCCGCCACTGAGTGGTCCCCAAACTGTGGTCCTTTGCTGGCCTTTAACCGGCCCTTGGGAAACTATTCCTCCCACTGATACCAATGATGGGGCACTATTCCCCCCACGACACCAATGATGGGAGACTATTCCTCCCACTGACACAATTGATGGGGCACTATTCCCCCCACGACACCAATGATGGGAGACTATTCCTCCCACTGACACAATTGATGGGGCACTATTCCCCCCACGACACCAATGATGGGAGACTATTCCTCCCACTGACACAATTGATGGGGCACTATTCCCCCCACGACACCAATGATGGGAGACTATTCCTCCCACTGACACAATTGATGGGGCACTATTCCCCCCACGACACCAATGATGGGAGACTATTCCTCCCACTGACACAATTGATGGGGCACTATTCCCCCCACGACACCAATGATGGGAGACTATTCCTCCCACTGACACAATTGATGGGGCACTATTCCCCCCACGACACCAATGATGGGAGACTATTCCTCCCACTGACACAATTGATGGGGCACTATTCCCCCCACGACACCAATGATGGGAGACTATTCCTCCCACTGACACAATTGATGGGGCACTATTCCCCCCACGACACCAATGATGGGAGACTATTCCTCCCACTGACACAATTGATGGGGCACTATTCCCCCCACGACACCAATGATGGGAGACTATTCCTCCCACTGACACAATTGATGGGGCACTATTCCCCCCACGACACCAATGATGGGAGACTATTCCTCCCACTGACACAATTGATGGGGCACTATTCCCCCCACGACACCAATGATGGGAGACTATTCCTCCCACTGACACAATTGATGGGGCACTATTCCCCCCACGACACCAATGATGGGAGACTATTCCTCCCACTGACACAATTGATGGGGCACTATTCCCCCCACGACACCAATGATGGGAGACTATTCCTCCCACTGACACAATTGATGGGGCACTATTCCCCCCACGACACCAATGATGGGAGACTATTCCTCCCACTGACACAATTGATGGGGCACTATTCCCCCCACGACACCAATGATGGGAGACTATTCCTCCCACTGACACAATTGATGGGGCACTATTCCCCCCACGACACCAATGATGGGAGACTATTCCTCCCACTGACACAATTGATGGGGCACTATTCCCCCCACGACACCAATGATGGGAGACTATTCCTCCCACTGACACAATTGATGGGGCACTATTCCCCCCACGACACCAATGATGGGAGACTATTCCTCCCACTGACACAATTGATGGGGCACTATTCCCCCCACGACACCAATGATGGGAGACTATTCCTCCCACTGACACAATTGATGGGGCACTATTCCCCCCACGACACCAATGATGGGAGACTATTCCTCCCACTGAGACCAATGATGGGGCACTTTTCCTCCCACTGACACCAATGATGGGGCACTATTCCTCCCACGACACCAATGATGGGGCACCAATCCCAACGATGAGGCATTATTCCCCCCACTGACACCAGTGATTAGGTCACTATTCCTCCCACTGACACCAACAATGCAGCACTATTCCTCTCACTGACGATGGGGCACCATTCCTCCCCATGATGCCAACAATTGGGCACCATTGCTGCTGATCAGTTGCTTGATTACACTATCAGCCATGCGATTGGAACAGAATGCAGCACCCAGTGTCCAGCGGGGAGGAACATGCACCTATAGAGGGATGCCGGAGTGTTCTTTCATACAACACTCAGGCTCAGAGCTCAGCGTGGGGAATACTCGTGCATGTGTAGCGAGTGGAAACGCTGAAGATGGAGGATCAGCTTGAGTCACCACTCTGCATAAGGTAGTAGAGTGAAATGATGGAACCAGCCAGGTAGTTACTATTCCAGAATACAGAGATGAAAGAAATGTTGAGCACACAGTAATAGCAAATAATTTCAGAGCCAATGACACCAATTGTTGGGTTTACGGAAACTTTAAAATGTAACTCTAAGCAGAATTAAAGTTGTCACTATAACAGAAAAGCCGTCCACACACATCTGAGGAAAAAAACACAACTTTATTTCAATCCGCCTCATCACGGAGCGGGTACATGGCCGGGTACACTCACCCTGATGCCTGGAGTTATGGTCAGTGCAAGTAGCTGTGTGGTACAACCGGGTCACCAGCACCACAGCCAGCAGATAAAGCACATTTCACATCAATATTTAAGGACACTTCCCATTTCAAAGGCATACCACTTTTATTTTTCCCTTGAGTTCTGATGGAGCGCTCAGCTCTGGAGGTCTCATCTATAAAAAGGCAAAATACATTGCGAGCCAGAGAAGGAGGATGACGGCCGGAGTGCTGCCACTGAGAATCAATCACCAGTCGCCCCCCCCCGAGAATAGAATGGATGCCTTGCTGTGTCAGTGCTGGCTTGTCTTCCCAATCACTCAGGGACTCCAGCAGCAGGACAGCAGCAGAGTTCTCAGCTCCGCCCATCCGTTATCCCCAACCACGCCCCCTGCAGTAGCTGCTGTGAAGGGTTCTCATTCTCCCGGAGAGGAGTGAGACTGCAGGAAGAGCAAGACTCTGCTGCAAAGCAAGGAGCTCCAGGATGTCCGGAGTTCCCCAAAGCTAAAAAGGAGCAAGTAAATGATTTGGGGCCCCCCCAGCACCTTCTCACAATGGTTATACAGGTTACGGATGGACTACCCTGTAAAGAGGCCTCTGTCTCTCTACTCTGCCCATTAAGGCAATCTGACAAAGTCTCTTTAATGGGCTCAGCCGCAGGCATGACTCCCAGAGGCAGATGCATGATTGGATTTGTAGTTTCACCACAGCTGGAGGGCCAGTGTTTGCCTACCCCTGCTATAGGAGTTGTAGTAATAGTTGGACAAGGTATCTGGAATCTGGGTTGGCAGCTTCTCCGTGCCAAATGATTTCCACCATTTCCTTGATATACAAGTTGGGCAAATCGAAGATTGAAGAGCCGCAGTAGCAGGTATTGTCCAGATATAGATTGGTCTCTCATCGCCAACGCATTTCGGGGGTCAAAGGACACCGCCTTCATCTAGGCTCGCAGTGAAATAATATGGACAGGGCTAGATTCAAAGTAGATGGTAGTTAAACCTGGCGGGTATTGATGCACAAAGTCTGTCAACAGCTGGGTTGCACAAGCCCTGATGAAGGGGAGGGGCTCTTCTGACCCCCAAAAGACATTGGCTCTGGGATAACATCAATAATTAATACATATGTGGACAATCGACTCCCAGTGTGGTGCTTCAGTCTTAGATTTACTCCTCAACTGCCGGTCTGCACGCTCGATGTCAAATCTAGTGACGCTGAACAGGTTTTCGTGGCTTCACCAACCCAAGAGCTAGTATGCAGCCCGGAAGTCAGAGAACAGCTTCCACCACAGGCTTCTCACAAAAGGTAGCCGCCATTAAATTCTCTTTAGGTCAGTCAAAAATGAAAGTACCTCCACTGACAACAATATAAAACTTGCAGAACGAAAACACAGAAAAAAATAAGTGTCAACTGCGCCACCCACCTGAGGACCTCTAGCAGACCTCCGAAAAGATTTCACATGGTCACATCAGGAGCGGCGATGGGGTACTCTAATCCTAATCAACACACAGAGCCCTACATCAAAAGTGGTGCCTTCCGATCAGACGTCACCTCGGCCTTCTGATAAAGCGGACCTTCCACCTCAGTAGCAAGATCCGCTTATGACAGGTGCCAACCCCCACCAGGGATGCACCGATACCGATACTAGTATCGGTGCCGAGTATTTGGGCGAGTACTCGTACTCACCAAAATGCTCCGATGCCTAGCCCGATACTTGTGATGAGAGAGCATGGAGCCGGCTCAGGAAGCCAGGTGGCGTGTAATGACGCAAGTGCCAGGCTTTCTGATTGGTCAGGAAGCCGGCTTCATGCTCTCTCCTCACCTCATGACAAGGGAGCATGGAGCCGGCTTCCCAGCCAATCAGGAAGCCCGGCGCCGCGTCATTACACAGTGCATGGCTTCCCGATTGGCCAGAAAGCCGGCTCAGTGCTTTCTCGTCACCTAGGTGACGAGAAGCATGGGGAAGGCTTCCCTGCTAATCGGGAAGCCGGGTGGCGAGTCATTACACGCCGCCTGGCTTCCTGAATGGGACTTCCGGTACTCTGTATTCGGTATCGGCGAGTACCGAGAAAAAAAATATCAGTACTGGACACCGAAATACCGTTACCGGTGTAACGTTGCATAAAAATATGCATATAATCATTAGATATCATACTCACATTTCCCAACTTCTGGAGTCCAGGGGGTGACATCATCCTCCTGCCAACAAGATGGCGGCGAACATGAAGTAGCCTAAATCTCCATAGGAGACACTGAGCACAGTGCAGGATCATCTTCCCTCCAGATTTGGCCTTCTCAATTCACCGACATCTGGCCGGAAGGAGGGTGACGTCACTCTCACCCAGGCGCCCTGGGCGAAAGCCAGGAAAAGGTAAATATTATGATCTATGTCCACCCCATGGGTACTTTTATGCTGCATTATAGGGAGCGGGGGGGGGCAACATGGATAAGCGGGCCTTGCCACTGAGGTGGAGGGCGCACTTTAATAATCTCACATAAAGTATTTTTTTAACAAGAGCTTGCTTTGGAATTAAACAATGTGTGATAAGTCTTTTCTTTTTATTAATAGTATTACACAAAAACTGATAAATAGTATCTGGCAGACTTGCAGATAAGTTATGAAAATATCCCCCGACCCATGCGACTTCTCTTGTCCCGACGGCCCGGTATCGCGGTGTGCAGGGTAGGGGGGGGAGGAGGGGGGTGGTG